>NW_024067899.1:0-87500 GCF_009389715.1 Phoenix dactylifera | reverse complement strand
AAGGCTAGAGACAAGTCGCAGGGCTCAATTACGAACGTGACCCAAACGT
Organism: Phoenix dactylifera; assembly: GCF_009389715.1. Lineage (NCBI taxonomy): Eukaryota > Viridiplantae > Streptophyta > Magnoliopsida > Arecales > Arecaceae > Phoenix > Phoenix dactylifera. The sequence goes on along the minus strand of NW_024067899.1, from coordinate 87,451 downwards.
GTCTCAGAGACATCGACACTCGACTTGGAATTCCATTTCCAATTTTAATATAAGTATTTTACATTTTCAATGTTGTATTTAGTTAATTTAACATGTATTATATAGTTAAGCGATTTCTTAAACATGTAACATAAAAAATTAAGTATATTACATTTAAACATCAAAAACAAAATCACAAAATCCTATTTTCCACTCAAAACTAAGTAAAGAAAGCTTAAAAGCCTTGAAAACAAAAATATAAAAAATATATATTTTTAATATACCAGTGGTATGTTACGGTACCGGCAGGGTACCACACCTATCTCCTAAGGTACACAGTCTAGTACTGAGACTGTGAACTTTGATTATGTGTGGTTGTTAACTTCTTCAAAATTTGAGATCTAGAAGAAACAAAAAGCCTTCAATATATGTCTTTAAAAAGTTAATCATCTGAACAAACTCCAAGCAAGGACCGAAATATGCCTATCTGTAACCTTGGGTCATAGACCAACTCTAATCAAGTTGACATTTTGACCCTTCATGTTAATATTATCCTCATGCATCCACCACTTCATAATATGGCAGATATCAACCGAACAACTCCAACAGCATAGATTGTTTACTTCAGTTGTTAAAATGTATATGAGGTAGTGACGTAGTCTTTAAGATTATGGGTATCATTAGTGTCTATTAGATATAGTTTAAAGAGCACTGCCAAACAAGATTTGCAGATGGCATGTACATCTTCATTAATTTTAGTTTACTGTATTTGAGCTGATAATTTATAGCTTGAATTGAAAAAGAATGATGCAATACAATCATGAAGAGCATATAGCATCAAGAAAAAAATATAGGCTTAATTAGACTAGAGGATTATGGATAGAAAAGAAAGATCTAAGAGAAAATTTTAAAACAGAGGATATAAAAATTTGAAAAGAAAAAAAAATAAAGGGAGAGGAAGATTTCTTACAGAAGGTCCATATATAAGCACGTGTCCTGGGAGAGGAAGATCAAAACTGCTTAACAACTTACTGGAAGATGGAGACAAAAGCACAAATAGACCTGCAAGAAATCCATGAAAAATAAGGAATTCATAATACTAAGACGTTTTTATGCCACATAAATTAATTAAAACAAATTAAATATCAAGTAACTAAGGCAAAATGAAAATGCATACGCTTAATAACATCAGAAACAGCTGTCTCCATCCAGCTTAAAGAAGACAGCGTCAGGCAGAAGTTTCTGTTGAAGCTACTCTCAGCAACAGAATCAAGAGATACAGGGTCACCCAATTCCAACTTTCCAAGTGCCAGTTCTAAGCCATCTAGATCATTACCATTCTTTTTGGTATCAAAGACAAGCTCATAGCTATTCTGTAAATCACGATTCGAAGATTCCTCAGAAGTAATTGTCAACAAATACAGGAGCTCAAGTGCAGATTCTCCCATGCCATTTTCCTTTTCTGATATACCATTCATTTTTTTGCTTCTTAATTTATGATCTATCACTTCAAAGTGAAGCAAGGTTTCGTCTGCCAAAACTACTGAAGTAACATCCACATTACCAGTCTGTGAGGCAATTGCCTTGAGCTGTCCAAGAAGCCATGACTTGATAAGAAACTGCTTAACCAGTGCCATGCGATATTTAGAAACACCATCATCATCTCCATGTACAAGAGTTTCATGAGATAGAGAATTAAGGAGGTCTTCATGATTTGACCAGTCTGTCATATTTCCATCAAGGAACAATCCTGCAGGTGAAGGCACACGTTTGCGACTAAGATGTGTGTAGCCTTCATGATTCTCAAGTCCATTGTTATCATTAGGTTTATTCTTCCTCACTAACTTAAACCGACAAGGAGATAGTGTCATCAAAGCAGTATCCTTCTTCGGACCAATGCAGTATTTCATTACATAAACCCCTGCAAGAGAAAGCAGACTCTTCAATACAGCACTGCAACAAATAAGTGAAAAGGCAAAATTGACAGTAACCCGTAAGATGATTGAAGAACTCGGTGATCCAAAATTAATTTTATCTATACCCTGATCACTGCTAAGTATTGTAGGTTCACTGTGCTGACGAAATAAAATAAGAAAAAGAGAAACAAACCTAAGCATGAAAAGAGGATAACGAAAAGGCCAACAAACTAGTCCTAAAGATCACAAAGCATTTCAGAAGTACTGTTGTAAAACACATTATTCAGTTCTGCATGATAAATGGTGCATATTGTAACATATTTTAGAACAAGATGTCAAGAACTCAAGAAATAGCATTTAAAAAAAAACTGATGGGTGGTTATCAATTCTATCAAGGTCTACCGTACTGCCCCGTATTGATCATACTGTACTCTATAAGGTACCAGTGCTGATACCAAAATTTGGTTCGGTATATGAGCTGAACTAGTCCATATGAGTCCATACCATCCCGTACTACCCAATTTTCAGTGGTACCGTAGCTAGGAGTGAGTACAAAGTGTTGGATGCCTGCCTCGGTGTGGGATACGTACCACACCATACTGATCGTACCGTACCAAACCAATAACATACAAGTACAGTTCTCAGTGCCGGTTTTGTGGACCTTGAATTCTAGAATTATATCAAAGTATATTAATACATTTCAATAGAACATACGAGACTGATACATTTCTTGATGCAATAAAATATGCTAACCAGATAGAGCACCCTGCTCCCACATTCCATCATTAATGACTTTAAAATTGACCGGGCCTGTCTCTTTCCGAACAAAACATGAATCTTTTGATTTTCTTGGCTCTTTAGCTCAGCAATGTATTCTATGTTTAGGGCATTCTCATATCTCTAATGAGCCTACACTTGTTTTTACTGCTTGTATGAAAAAAAGATAGCAAAACTGATAAAAGGGCCATTAGACCTAACCATTGGCATTGTTTGCCAAAATATAAAAATATAAAAATATATACTGAAACTGATATGAGACCAAAATATAAAAATAACAAAGACAATGATGGAAACTCAGATGAATTACCACCCTGTAACAAATTACAGCAAAAATCAATTTGAAAATGACAGGAAAATAAACAATAGTACAACAATTCTTTTGGGTGGTATAACAGCTTAACATAATTTAAGCTTACGACTCAGAAAGCATGTGACAAGTGCTAGAATTGAAGCACGAAACATCCATTTAAGTTTTTCAGCTCCACAATAATTAAGTTGCTAGACAAGAAAAACAGAAGTAGAAGCACTTCTGCTTCATATTGTTTCACAATGATAGTAGTATTGAAAACTTTGCAATTACTTCAGTCAATTCATGGTAGAGTGATATTAACAACTAATACAGCTAAGAAATATGAAGGTTTTAAAGCATAAAAAATTAACATCATATAATGATTTTAACTTTACATACTTACATGAATGTACACCTGCTCCTATAAAAAGACGAAGAGACTGAGGAAGCATAACATGTCCTCTGGCTACTGAGACTGAAAATAAGATACGAACAACTGTATGTCTCACTGCCTCCTTACTAGGTATTAAAACCCCATTACTTCTATCTGTACCAGGAGAATTACTTCCTCTTCTCTGGATAATATCTTTTCCATTCTGCATGATTTCATTTGGTAATCTAGGAAAAACAGTTACTAACTGAAGATTATCAAATGAAAACTTTGAAGCTGTTTCTGGATGTATAAAAACAACCGATGTCAATAGTACCCCCAGTTCAACATCTCCAAATTTAAATCTATGTACATGTCTTTTGTCTGCAGCTTGAACGCGTAGTAGTGCCTTCATCATAAGTTGCTCTTTCACTGAACTTTGCTTCTGGACATCCCGATTGGCATCTGTCCCTTTTGTACGCTTCTTTGGTGCAACAGCTACCTCAGTTCCTGGCACAAGTTGAACTAAAAAACACCAAAGGAAATCAGAGGCAACTTTAACTCAAAAAATAGCAAAGATGCAAGCAGATAACTGATATCTTAGCAGAAATTTCAACGCAGGCATTGTACATGTGAGATTTCAGAAGATCAAGCAATAATAATAAACAGAAAGGACACCAATTAGAACTTAACAAGACACAGAGAGAAAATGCAAAGAAAGACTAACAGCATTAATAGAAAAGGTTACGGAATTAGATGATGATAAGTCTGTTGAGAGGTTTTTTTGGGGAGGGGGGCACAAACTCCAGCAAGCAGAGAAACTTAATACATGTGAAAACCAACAGCAAGAAGGTCAAGGTTCATTCATGAAATTAGGAAAGCACTGGCAAGAGGGAGATGAATCATATCCATATGTATAAGAATCCAGTTGAATCACATAAAATATGTCATATTAGCAATACAACATCCATTTTGTGCAAAAGTCGGTCAGCTTAGTTTCTATAACATGGCCTACCAACCAAAGCACCTCAAGCAGTGTCGATTGATGATTCCTTTCCCAGTGTTCAGTCTCAACCAGCAAGAACAACTATTTTGTGCATCATGAACAATTAAAGCGCAGGTGCATAATCTTGGCTGCAATTAATCACATTTGATAACTAATATAAAACTGCAGGCCTAACATGCTTGCCTTTTGTTGGCACCCTCTTAAGTTACTAAAAGAAGATGTAAATGGGTTTAACTCCATAGGAAACTCGGATTCATCATTGCTTGCTCCCGGTGGCCTTTGTTTCTAACTCTTGCCCCAGACCATGATTTGTACCTACTGATTTGCACTGGAAAGGCAAGCGATGGAGCAAGAAAAGGGCATACAGGAAGGCTTTTTTTTTTCTCCCAAAGCTTAAGGAGGGCATACAGGAAGGCTTTTTGATATGCCCAGAATTTCAGTTCATGCTTATCATGAGCTCAGCACGGAATGTGAAAAAGCCTTGAATTGATTGTTCAATGGGTGTTAAGTCTTTTTTGGCCCAAGGGATGTCGCAGGGAGACTTTCAATTTTCAAATATATTTGAGACCCAATGGCTCTGCGAGAATTTATATGCAACTTCTCTTACTTTCAATAGAAGCAAAGAATCTGAAAAACTTCCAATATGTTTTGGCCAAGTTACTTAAGTGGGTCATAGTTGGTGTTGTCTCTGGCAGTAGGCATATTTGTGAGGAAGCATTTGATATTTGATTGTGCTATACTGGTGCTTTAGCAAATTGACATAATCAGAAAATTGTGATGATTGAACATTAGTGCAACATACTGTCAACTGCACATGATATTCAGATGGCTCCCTACTGTCGGATGGAGGATATGGTTTAGGGGAAGACATGTTCAGCTAACTTGAAGGCAATGAGTAGCTTTCTAAAAAAGCATTAATGTAGAATTTATTAGCTATATTTGAAAGAATAGGACAAAGCATTAAACAGTTCCATGCAAAAAGTTTAGTTAAATTTTGTGTGCCATGTTCTGTGAAGGCCCTCATCCATTATTAAAGTGTCTGGATGTTTCTTCAGATGCATAAGTATTTCTGACAGGGAAGCAGTTCCTTGATTGTGCTTTCATTTTGCATCAGTGCATTAACTTTAGAAAAAAGTATAGAGACGCAAAAGTTCTATTGAAGGTGGATTTGAAGAAGACATGTTGAAAGGCTGAAAGAAGATGCGGTTAGTATTATGATGAGGTTGAATGTGGGGATAATCTGAGGACAAAAAAACTTTGAGAAGCTTTATGAATAGTACTTGCGAAGCTGAAAGAAGATGCAAATAGTATTATGATCGGGGAATGCTGAACCATGCCGAATCGGCCAGTTCAAGGCGTACCGAACTGAACTAATCAACTACTGGCATGGTTCATCATATAAAATCGATTGATCCCCCATTGTGTAATTCGACGGCTAAAATGCCTCCTCGATCGCAGCTTCAACCCTCCCCCTCAACACCTAAACTTTAATCTACATCTCCGGCGCTTGACGACAAAGTCGAACGATGCCACTACCACAACCAATGAGGCTCTCGAAGCCCCAAGTAGGTCTCTCTTTCTCTTTCGTCTCTCTCTCTCTCTCTCTCTCTCTCTCTCTCTCTCTCGCCTCTCCCCCCTCTTCCTCTCTCGGCCTCTCTCTCTCCCTCCCTCTTCCTCACTCCCTCTCCCTCTCCCTCTCCCCCTCCCTCCCTCTCTCCCTCCCTCTTTCTCCCTCTCCCTCTCCCTCTCCCTCTCCCCCTCCCTCCCTCTCTCTCTCCCTCTCTCTCCCTCTCCATCCTTTTGGAGTAGGGGAGGTAGAGAATGAAGCATCAAAACCCCTTTTATTTGCAATTTTCTATTTATAAATTTTGAATTGAAGTTGGCAAACCATTTACCGACTTTAATTCGAAATCTGTAAAAAAACAAAAAAGGGAGCTCAAAAAGCCTCGGAACAGCTTAGTACGGACCCGTACCGTGCCGAACCAGTTATCGGCCAGTACGACCTTCGGTACCGATTTGGCAAATCTTGATTATGATAATAAGGTTGAATGTGAGGATAATCTGGGGACCCAAAAACTTTAAGAATCTTTAGGCAAGGATCTTAGGATTAGTCATGGGCAACGGGCCGTGCCGGGCCGGCCCGACCCAAGCCCTCCGGGCCACGGCGGCACGGCACGAGACGGGCCGTGCCAGGCACGGCCCCTCACGGGCTGCCAGACGGGCCGTGCCAGGCACGGCCCGTAACGGGTCCAAACGGGCCATGCCTGGCACGGCCCGTCTGGCAGAAAAATTCTGCCCGTTACGGGCCGTGCCAGGCACGAGACGGGCCGTGCCTGGCACGGCCCGTTTGGACCCGTTACGGGCCGTGCCTGGCATGGCACGGCCCGTCTGGCAGGGGGGAAGAAAATAGCCGTTTTCAACGGCTATTTTTTGGTTTTTTCCCAAAATACCCCTCCCAACAGTCCAAAAACGGCTAATTTGAGGGGTATTTTGGAAAAAAAATTTTGGAGTCCTATAAATATCCCTTTCCTCCCTCATTCTCACCACACCAAACCAACTATTCTCTCCTTCTCTACTACTACTATTTCTCTCTTCTAAAGTGCTCTTCTAGCAATTTAATTTTTAGTTTGCATCTAGCAAGTGTTCAAGTGCTGCACAAGAGAAGGTTCCTGTTGAGAAGAGAAGGTCACTCCTGTTGAGAGCACAAGAGGAAGCTCAGAATCTCGGCTCTACCTCTGCCCTCTGACCCTCTACTCAATTCCTCCTTGTGGTTAGTTTTTTTTTTTGCATTCATCAATTTAGATATGTCATCTTTTGAGGAAAGTCATTTTGGCATTCCTCCTGTTTCTGAAGGAGAAGAAACTAATCCCCAACCCCATGTTCCTAGTTCCTCTAGAACTAGTGAACCGAGTGAAGATCAAACCTCTTCTCGTAAGAGAACTAGTGCTGTATGGAATGAATTTGATAGAATATGGTTGATGGAGTCTGGAAAGCAAAATGTAAAAAATGTGCCAAACTTTATAGTTGTAGTAGTAGTGGGAGAACAGGCCATTTAAAAAGACATCAAGAGAGTCATAGGATGCATGATTCTCATGCTCAAAGTATCCTTAATATACAAAGGGGATCACTTGTAGGTAATTTTGCATATAATCATGAAAATAAAAGAAAATCACTTGTAAAATGAATAGTTAAGGATGAATTACCTTTTAGTTTATGTGAAATCTTTTAATTTTGAAGAATATGTTCAATTAAACCTACAACCTGCTTACAAAAGAACTAGTAGGCGTACATTTAGAAGAGTAGCTATGACTAACTTTTTAGCAATGAGACAAACTTTAATTGAAACACTCTCTACTTTAAATGTAAAAATTTTATTAACTTCTGATATTTGGTCAGCATCTGTAGGTAGTAATTGTTTTATTGCCATTACTGCTCATTACATTGATAATGATTGGCAATTAAATAAACGTATTCTTGCTTTTCGTGATTTTGATTTTCCACATTCTGGGCAACAAATTTCAAATGCCATTTATCAAACTGTATGTTCATATAATATTAATGATAAAATTATGTCTATTACTTTTGATAATGCATCTAATAATAATTCTGCTGTTACATTATTAAAAGACTCATTGCATCCCATGTTAAATGGAAATTTATTGCATATTAGATGTGCATGTCATATCTTAAATCTTTCTGTTCAAGCTGGCATGGGCATGATTCAAGATGTGATTTCAAAAATTAGAAATGCAGTTTCTTTTATTCATACTTCAAGATCAAGACTTCAAGAATTTAAGGAACTATGTATAAATCATGGTAAACGTTTTAAAAAAATTTAAACTTGATGTAATTACTCGTTGGAACTCAACATATAGCATGATACATGATGCATACCCATATAAAAACTTATTAAGTGCATATATTAATGATCGTGGATTAGGCTTTACATTGACTGAAACTGATTGGAATAAAGAAAAAATTTTGAAAGATTTTTTGCTTAGTTTTTATAATGCTACTAATGTTCTTTCTGGTATTTATTATCCAACTTCATGTTCATTTTTACAACAAGCATATATAATTAGTCAAAAATTTGCAGAACATAGATATGATGATGTTTTAATGCCTATTATTGAACAAATGGAATCTAAATGGAATGAGTATTGGGACTATACATAACTTAGCTGCTGTATTTGATCCAAGAGTTAAATTGAATGGCGTGCTAATTTTACTTGATGTATACTATGAAAATATGATTTAAGATCCTGAACCTGCTAAAATTGAGGTAAAACAACTTCTTTATGATATTTATGCTATATATGATGAAAAAATTCGTGGATCTAGATTCTCCGTACAAAGCTCCATTTCTTCTTCTAGTAGTTCTCGTTCGTCATCTATTTTTTCATTCATTACACAAAGAAAACACACACATGCTTCAAGTTCATCTTCATCTTCTTCATTTTTAAGTAGTGAACTAGAATTTTATTTACGAAATGATCTTCAGTCTGCATATGATGAAAATCAAATAGAGAGTCTAGATGTATTATCTTGGTGGAAGAGTGTTAAAAATCAATATCCTGTTATGTCCGCAATTGCACGCGATATTTTAGCTGTGCCGATGTCCACAGTAGCATCGGAATCCGCTTTTAGTGCAGGTCGGCGTGTTCTTGACGAAAAGAGAAGTAGGATGACTGGCGAAACGGTTGAGATGCTTCTCTGCTTCAAAGATTGGTTGGATGCTGAGGCGAGACTTCAAGATAAAGGTGGACATAATACAACATCCTCTGATGATGATGATACAAACACTACTGAATAGTGAATACTGAATCACTGATGATTAGTAAGATTTCTTATTTTTTTATAATTGTACATTTTTATTTTTTTAATTGTTAAAGTGAGTCATCTCTATTTTTTCTCCTTTCTTATTGTATTCTGGAGGTCAGACCAAGGTCCAAACCTCCCTTCATGTACCATTTTGATTTTAATTAATAAACTGGTAGGGCCTATGCCAAACCCCCCACCATTAAGGTGGCTTTATATTAATAAATCCTTAGTTTTCAATATTTATTAATTTATTAAAAAAAATTATTTTCATTTATTTTAAGGGGGACGGGCCGTGCCTGGCCCGGCCCAGGCCCTTATGGGCCGTGCCGGGCCCAGGCCCGCGGGCCAGAAAGTGGTAACCCAGCCCGGCCCCCTTTAATGGGCCGTACTGGCACGGCCCGCTTTGTGCCGGGCCGTACCGGGCCATGGGCGGCCCGGCCCAGTGCCCATCTCTACTTAGGATATATGAATAGTCCCTATATTCTTATCCATCCTGAAGAAAAATGCAGTAGTTAAACTAAACCCTTCTGATCAAGGTCCGCAAGCTCGGTACCAATTACCGTACTGATACCTTACCAGTTCAGTACAATATAGTTGGTACGAAACTGTATGCATCTTATACCGAAACAACGCTGTAATTATTTTTCTCACTTTTTATCTTGGCACGCCTCGGTATACACCTTGGTATGCCTCGGTACGGGCAATACAAGGCCTGTACCGACCCAAACTTGAGTTTCATACCAGTTTCCACCTGGTACAATATGGTACACTCCATACCAAGCGGTACAAGACGATATGGCAAACCATACTTCTGATCATTTACATAAGTTACTATAACATTAATATTTGAGTAAAATGCTTGTATTTGTTGGCTAAGAAAGATAGAAGTGAAAATTGCAAATAGCAGTATCAAACCTTTAATCAATAATTGTTGTCACTGACATACAAATCAATAAGCTCTTCATGTCATGATTAATAAATAAGTCAAAACTAAAACATCAAAGTCTCATTTATATCCCCGTATAACGGTCTTTGAGCACATAATTAGAATCCCCTTACCTACCGATTTCTTAGGAGAAGTTGAAACAACAAGAAACTCCACAACAGTATGCCCACGCAACCACAAAGGAAATCTCATTCCCTCATAGACAATACCGACCTGTATTTAATAACAAAACACATTATCATATTTATCAAAAAAAATGTTATCATGAAATTGAAGCAAAGTGAAATAAATAAATAGATAAAACAGAATAAGTGGTAAAATTGAGTTATACAAAGAATAGAAATGTGGCTGCCACTTTGGCATTCATTCATTAAAGGCCAGTTAGGTGTGTGCGGAGATGGTTGGTTTTTTGGGTGTTCTATGCCTCCCACAAAATCCACGGACATATTGTTAAAAAAAAAAAAAAGCCATCTCCAAGTTAAGACAAAGAACAACATAATATGATGCATTACCAACAGCCATGAATGCGAATATTTCCACCATGCCTTTTGGTAATTCTACTGAGTTTGTTAATCTTCAAGTTATAGTGTCAATAAGGAGACAATTGTTAAAAGAAGGAAAAAATGGTTAACTATTCTTAAAATTTCTATAACAACAAACTTCATTTCACACTAAGATATGCATTTAATATGTAATAAGGTCATTCTATATACACCTGATCCTGACAGAAAGTTTCACTTTCTTTTGTTAAAACTCAAAACTAAATATTGGAGAACCTATATGAACTGCAAAATTGAAACTCATAATGTACCTTTGCATTGATAGCTAAATAAAATTTTAATTTTCGACATGTAATGTCAACAAAATTGAAACTTTCTATTAGCGAGGAATCTATATAGAGAGGACTGACCTTGTAATAAATTAAATGCATATCCTAGTGTAAATGAAGTGTTATGGGCATCTTAAGAATAGAGAAACAGTTTGTTCAGACATTTTTAGTGAAGTAGGAAATGTTCGACAACCTCACTTGGTCATTTGTGTATTTGAACACTTTAAGAGCTTAAAACTAACACATATTATTATATTCAGTAGAGAGTGCTGGTAATCTAGAATTCATTATGAGAGTTGGCCTACAAAAAAAGAAGACGTAGGAACTCTGCTACTGTATCCATAGGCTGCTAAATTTGCTCTTCTAACCTGAAGACTTTATGTCCGACATTAGCTACATCATACGAGCATATTTAGTTGCAATCACTAAAATTAAAAAGTCTCCATGAGCTCATCAGGAAATGGTATTACAACCTGATTGGCAAGCTTTTTTTTTTCCTATGGTCATGAGTCCCAAACAATGTTGTATGTAGAAGAGAATTAAAGGACACGCTAGAGTCAAATAGAGTGAGACAAGGAGAAAGGTTGTAAGAAGAATCTTGCAACTTTGATTTATTGATTTTAGGATGCCGGGATTATTCTTTTCTTATCAAAATAACTAGCACGAAACTCATTTTAGCGGATTTCTTCAGAAAAATCTGAAGCCTAATATCTTCATTTGAGACTCCATGGTAAGAAATTTACTCCTACCTGTTAATGATATTCAATCTTGGAAGCTCCTCGGCCCTCATTCTTAATAAGTCAAGTTAGAAGAGTTTACGTAAGATAATTGAATGTTTTCTCTCCAGTTTCCATGCAACACACACAAAGATGCACATGTACAGACACAAATTCATTCATTACATGTGTACATACATTGTACATGTTTACTTATGTACATATATATACATATATTTTGTCATTAGACTTCTTCCTGTTATTCAAAGAATTAGATGCCCAAAAAAAAGCAGCTCTACAAGTTTATTAATGTGCTAATACATAGCATCACATCTATGAACAGAAAATTAATCTTGCTGTCTAAAAAGTTCATAATAACACATTCAGAGACACAAGCACACATTCATTCATTCATTTATTCGTACATATAAATACGCACACATGCACACACACACATATATTTATGTATGTATATACATACATACATACATATACACCTTTTGTTTTTATTGTTTAGACTTGCGTGCTATTCAAAGAACTAGCTATCAAAGCAAACTAACACGTCAACAATATTGTTTAAGTGCCAGTATGTAGCAGCACATCTATGAAAAGAAAATTGAATCTTCATGTCTTATAGACTAATAATAAAATTTTCATGTCTTATAAATTAATAATAACACAAAAAAACAGAGAACTATTGTTTTCATTAAGTAAAATGACTAGTGAATTTTAATTTCAAGCAGCAACAAAATCGTACATGGAAAAAGATGTGTCATACAAGATGAAGATATTTGAAAAAAGCCATACTTAATCAAGTTGTCGCCAGTGTGGCCAGAACTCTTTATTTCCATATCAACTGGCTTAAAAATCCTCTGACCCTCGAGATAATACTAATCTCTAAGCTGATATCATTTTCAGAAGTTTGAAAAGATAAAAAGCTAGAAGATTTTAAATGTCTTTCCAATAAGAATAGAAAAGGGACTGACTTGATTTCAATACAAGAAATTTTGTTGCAAATTGCATCTTCACCAAAACCAGGAAAAAAATGTTTTACTAGGAAATGTTTGGAAAGTAAGGTATAGTTTTTCAGAAAGTACCATATTTAACTGCTGCATTGCTTCTACATGAGACAATCACAAAGTCTAGCTATTTAACAGAGAACAGTGCTGGTATATTAGTTAGAGTAGCTCTTTCAAACGGCTGCATTAATCAAAGCGCCATTGTGGCGCATACATGCCTAAGTATATAATTACAAGTAACAACAGATCTGATTGTAGCTTGACATACAAATAAAACAATAATATAGCAAAACTCAGTATACCTGTTTCAATATAGCCTCTTCAGCGAGCTCTGAGTTAAGCTCCAAAATTTCCCAGTCATCCTCAGTGTTAGGCTCTACAGTAACAAAAGCAGCTTTTGGTGGATTGGCAACTGCTTTTACTTGCACTTTGATGCGATCAGGCAAAGAAATAGACTCCGACAATTGTTGGGCAACCTGGGAAAAAAAATTAACATCGTAAAAGCTATGCAATTAGAAACAGGGATCCACACATTCTTGCCTTTCGAGTTATCAAAAAAAAAAAACTGTTTGCAGCTAGACTAAGGGACATTTCTCACACATGCTAACTTGGAAGAAATAATATGTAACCAAGAAACCTTTAACAATGACAACAAAAAGAAAAACAACGTGCAAAATCATTAAGCAATTTATGCATTCACATGGGAAAACTTCACAGGCTAATGAATAAACAAGCAAATCCATATATTGAATATTTCATCTAAGAAATTGGTCGCTTGTATTCATAAAGAATAAGAATTCAAGAGGAAATGAAGAAAAGAAAAGAAAATGACTCGTTCAACAGAAGCCGGTTGGGAATTACGAAAAAAAAATCCCTTTAAAAAACGAATGAATTTAACTCACTAAATTGAAAAGGTGCCTTCTTTTAAAGGAATTCATATGCCAATAACTTAATTACATTCTTTTTTTCTTTTATGAAGCAATAAAGATACTTATTAAGCAAAAAATTCAAATAGAAGGCACTTTGAAATCATAAAAATGAAATAAGAATTAACGATAAAAGTTCCATATCTTGCAGGAAGCTACGGAAAAATTCCCACTCGACCTGCAGTACCCGCAGGGAAACCACTTTGTCCCAACCGGAACTACCCACAAAAACTTCAATTGCCATGAATCAAACCAAAATTACTCACAAAAAGGACAGCCAATACCTCGATTGCTGATGACTTAGAAGCGGAGCCGGACCACGCCACGTTCCAGTGATCTCCTGAACGAGATCGGAGATCGAGCGCGAGGAACGAAGGGAGGAAGCCTCCTCTGGTCGATTCGAGGGTGTGGATGAATGGGAGAGGGAGAGAGACGAAGCAGCTCTCGACGCCCACCACCACCCTCACTTCGAGCTCCATCGAATCCCCTCTCTTTCTCTCACTTTGGCCCCAAAAGTAGAACCTTTTATAGCTTCGAGGGAAAGGGTGGGGCGAGAGATAGAGGGAGAGGCGAGGTTGGGAACGGTCTCCGTCCTTGTGATTTCCTGATGCAGCGAAGACGGATGGAGGCGGGGCTGCAGAGGTCAGGTCGCAATGGAGATTGGAGGTTTCTTGGTAGTATCAAGGGATGTTTTAGCCGTCTGATGCTGTCCACTGTCAACGTTGACCAATCTTTATTCAATTTACGGATTTGTTTGTTTGGAGTCCGGCAATTTATAGGAATCCTTTATCTAAAAAGATAATCATACAAAAAACAAATTTTATCACATCTAATTGTTACAAAATTTCACCAAAAAAATAATATATAAAAAATTATTATATTATTAAAGATAATTTTATATATAAATATTATAAAATTTTTAATAATATTCTTAAATTGATAAATCAGGTATTGATATTTTTCATTCAACCTATCTGTTGACCAACTATGTCTCAAGATTACCGAAATCGCCGTTTCAAATATTGAAATCTAATTATATAAGTTTATAAATATTTTTAAATTAATCATACAAAAATTAAAAAATATCTTTCATATTATAAATAAATATTAATATATTTTTAGTATATTAATAAATATATTAAAGAAATTATAAATACATTTATTAAGCAATAAATATATTAATTATTAATAAATCCAATGTTAGATTTTTTTAATAACTAATCAACATAAATTAATTATTTATTACTAATTATTATTCATCGATAAATATATTAATTAATAAATTCAATTCAAGTATCGATATTAATAATATTTATCAATAATGGTATTAATATTCTAATATATTGATTATAATAAAGTAAATCATAATAAATTAATTTATTAAACTAATTATGATAAATAATTACTAAATATATTACATGTAATAAATATTAAAAAATTAATAAATATATTATGAAATTTTGTATATTTATGAATAGTAATTATTAATGTATCTTTATTATATTATAATCATATATTAATTATAAATATCAATATATATTAATTATAATAATTAGTATAAATAACTAATACAAATATATAATTTTAATATACTAACTATATATGATATTCATATTAACAATATATTTAATAATTTTACATATATAAATATCTATGATAATTAATATATAATAATTATATGCTATTATTAATATTTTATTTTTATAAAAAATTAATATAATATATTAATTGATGGGGGCAAAATGGATCGTCCTACTCACGACAAGGGATCATCCCATTCCAGCCGGGCAGACTTCAGCATCGACCAGGCCAGACCTTGGTCCTGCTAAAAGCCAGTCCGGACCTCGATCCTGCTAAGAGCCAATCCGGACCTCGGTCCTGCTAAGAGCCAGTCCGACCTCGGACTTCGCCGAAGGCTCAGCCGACCTCGACCGAATTTCTCTGCTGCTACGACTTGCAACAACCTCCTCTGATGCTTATAATGATATCCCAGGCCCGAGCTTAAGGCGTCCTGTTGCATCGATTGCAAGCCAAAGAGCTCCTTCGACCATAGGACTATACGACGACGCACCCCGGCCCAACTTGGGGCGCCCTTATATTCGCCAACGCACCCCAGCCGAGCTCAGGGCGCCTTTATATTCGCCGACACGCCCCGACCCGAGCTCGAGGCGCCCTTATACTTGACAACGTGCCCCGGCGGAGCTCGAGACGCCCTTGATATTCGACGACGCACCCCGGTCAAGTTCGGGGCGCCCTATCCAACAATGTGCTCCAACCCTCAAGCTCAGGGCACCCTACCGAACAAACCCCAGCATCAAGAAGGCTAGGCCGACCTTAACACCCGCCAAGCCGACCTTATTAAACATATGTCGCGGCCCCCGAGCGAGCCCGACCTCAACGCCTACTGGGCCGACCTCGCCGAGTATATGATGCGACCTCTCACCGAGCTCGACCTCGCCTACGACCGCATCCACGTACGTGCCCACGCCCCCATACGTGGTCGTACGTTACAACTTCACCGCACTATGCTTTGCTTGCTAGCCAACGATAACCAAAGACGACACCATGCTGCTCCAACGATACCCTGCCACACCTATCAACGCCTTACCGTTTACAAGAACGGCCTACACCATGCGTCTCAAGCAAGCTCTAGCTGCGTGCCATCTGATTAAAAGCCATCTCCTCCTATGATGTGGATGGCCATACCTCCGCCACTTGGAACCTCTATGAGGATCATAAATAGCCCCATCAGGTAATGCCTAAAGGACTTTTGGACCAAGTAAGATCCACTCTAACTTGAGCGTCGGAGGGCCCTCACCGGAACCACCGGTGAGGCTTTGTGTAGATATGCTGTCGCATGGGAGGTGGCTCTCCTTTCTCCGCTCCGGTCGGCAGCTCCCTCGACTCCCTCGGCTTGGTCGCCCTCGGGCCAAATTTGAACTACAACATTAATTATAATATATATCAATATATAAATATATTTTGATATATATTAAAAAGTATATTGATATAATATATAATGTGTAATATATATTAATATAAATTAATTATATAATGTAATTAATATGATATTAATTAGGGGTGGAAAAATATGATCCGATTCGCCAACCCGATCCGTGTTCGACCCGCCATAAATATGTTTGGATTTGGCCTAAACAGGTTCGGATCGTAAACAGGTTGACCCGTTTAACCTGTTTATTAATTGGGTCGGATACATATTTTACATGTCTGACTCGTTTAACCCGTTTAATCTATTTAATATATGGGCCTCATTGGGCTTGATATCCTTAGGCTAACGATTCCAAGATCCAAGGCTCGGAGCGAAAGATCACCAGATGAAAACCTTAACTAAAAGAAGAGAAACCCTAGAGCCCCCAGGCTCTTTCCCTCTTTCCCTCCTCCATCTCCCCCTCTCTTCCCTCAACTGTCGAGCCGCTGAAGGTCTCCTTCTGGCTGTCACCCCTCTATCGAAGACCAGAGCCGACCATTGCATCCCTCTGCCGATTGCCGGTACTGTCGTCCCTTCAGATTTGACCTTTTCGTGGGATTTGACCTCAGTCCCCTCAGATTCGACGAACAAACGAGCGGAATAGAGGAAGAGAAGATATCGGATCTCCTTGGGTTTTGAGAGGAGGATGGGACGAAGAAGGAGAAGCAGAAGATCCAGGGACGCCAGACCTTCGATGATGCCAAGGAGGTCGATGAGTAGGGACTCGACGACGACGACGGTGCCGCCGGCATCGGGGTCGGAGGATTTCATTGAGATCCGGAGGGTCGTCGGAGGAGCGGAGGAGGGAGTGGTGGCCGCGGAGGGAGACGCGGGGGTCAACGGCCCAAAGTTTGCCGCAGTTGGGGTCGTGGGACCTTCCGAGGCAGAGCTTCTGGGAGGTGGGTGGCGGCCGCCGGCAGCGGACGGAGGGGGAGGCAGATAAAGTGGGAAAGGCAGCATCTTTGGGGATGGAAGGGTGAGGAAGGAGGTCTTGGAGGAGAGGGATGAGGGGAGAACGGGGAGGGGAGGGGGTCGAGTCGGGTAAGGGTTTCTCTGGCCAACCTCTCCGACCTCTACCTCAACGTCAACAACCTCTCTGGCCGTATTCCTGTAGAGATCGGCAAAATGGCGAGCCTCCAAGGTGAGTTCGGAGCCGAGAGAAGGTAGTGAGTTAAAATAACCCCAAAAAAAAAATTATATATAAAAAAGGGATAGAATAGTCCTTTAAAATTGATATAAGGGATAAAATTGGAAGGAATCAAAAGTTAATGGCATAACAGTAGATATGTTGAAGTGTTAGGGGCAAAATGGGAATTTAATAATATTAAACAAAGGGTGAATAGTGCTTGATGTGACTTAATTAGGGGGTTTGGTGCTGTGTCCGTGGAATGAAACAGAGAAGGAGACGGGGAGTCTCAGGCGGTGGAATCAAACAGAAAGGAAGAAAAAAAAAGAGAAGAAGAAGAAGAAGAAAGAAGAAGGGAAGGGGATTCGAGGTGGAAGGGAGCACCGGTTGCGCTGCCAGCTGAAGAAAAAAGCGTAGGTCTCCTTCTCCTCTATGCAAGGACCTCGATTTTTCGAAAAGAAAAAGGTAAATACCCGTCCCTACCTAGTATTCTAAAGAAATTAGGCTATACAAAGGGTGGATTTGGTCTTGAGAGGTTAGATAGAAGTGGTTAAAGGAGAGGAAATCAGATTTTGACAAGTTTTTCCGAGGCTGCGGAAAAACTGTATCGAAGTCCCAACTTCGGTGAATTATTTCGGAGGTCAATCGGCCTCCGATGGTGATGCATGTTACTATTCTGGAAATCCCTATGAGTGTAGAATGTTAAGTAAAAATTTTATTAAGTTTGGAGTTTGGTATGAGGTTCAAATCCGGGATGAAGTAACCAGAGGTCAGTCCGGATTACTGTTCATTCGAGATGAAAAAAAGTGAGAAAAATGATGGGAGTCACCTCAAAACACGCCGGAGTCGACTCAGGGTCAACTAGAGTCGACTCGGGGCAGATTGGGGTCGACTCATGCCTCAGAGGGGTCGACTCTCTCTAAGAGTCCAGAAAATGAAGTTTTGCGGCTCTGTGGTCGGGGTCGACTCATGGAATCAGGGGTCGACTCACGTGGGGTCGACTCACGTGGGGTCAACTCATGAGGTTGGGGTCGACTCACACTTCAGTAAAATTTTTAGTGAAGGTGGATTTTGACTCTTTCTCGCACCTTGACCCTATAGTAGTGGCCTAAGGTGTGTGTGTGTGTGTGATGTTTTTGCATCATAATACATATAAGGGAAAGATTAATTGATAGGAAAAAGGAAAAAAAAAGGATTTAGAAAAGAGGGAAGTTGAATCAATTAAAGTTTCCTATATTTATGATTGGCACGTAGATTATGACCCTTGATACAAGACTAAATGTATTGTAAATGCATGTCACAGTTGGACAAGAAGCTAGGAAACCAGAGGAAGAAGTCTCCCACCGCCTACTGTAGATTTTGAAGGTGTATCAGGACCGTGCCGGATTGGCAGGTGAGTGGGAGTCATATACTTTGCACCATGAGCATTCTTAATTTATTTTCATGAATATCGCCAAGTGTGAATTGATTCCACTTGTGCGTATTGATTGATATTGTAGTAGATTTTTCTATAATCTTGTTTCTGAAAGGGGATCCTAGATTCTTCGGTGTTAAGCATGCTGATTTTTTTTTTTTTTTTTAAAAAAAACATGGCTGAACCTGATCGGGTTGCCTACGTACCCCTTCATAAGGGGGATCAAGCCATACGTAGTTCTTTTTAAGTTTTAAAACGCAGCGGAAAAATCGAATCAAACAATTTAATTCATGCATGCTTACAAGATCAAATCTAGAAATCAGCACCTTAAGAACACATAGGATTATGCCGGAATCGTTTAAACAATTATGCTAAAACTTTTATGCATGATTAACTATCAGATCTGAAATTTAAGAACTCTATTCCGATTAATCTCCGAATATCCATTGAATGGATTCTGGAGATATCTCCGTGAGGAGCCCCAAAAGAGGGTAAAACCTCGGGGAATCAGACCTAGATCTTGACACCATAATAAAAGATTAATGTAGGATTAATACCTTTTATGATGGAAGAAACTTGTGGATCTGATCCTCGACTTCGCAGCCACGCACACGAATGGCCTCTACGAGAAGTCCACGCGAAGTTCCTGAAGAGATCCAATCCTGCGGAAGTGCTAGCTTGCGCAGAATTTCTTGAAAGCTGAAATCTGCCCGTCGGGATTCAATCAACTCTTGATCAATCGTCTTGAAGCAGATGGAGATGAGGTTTGTAAGAGAAGTAGAGGACTCAGATCTGATCTTGAATCTTCTAGATATTCACCCTGAAAACCCTATCTAAAATGGAGAAGAAGAGGAAGAGGAGGCGGGTGAGGAAGAAGGCTGCAATGGATGTGTTTTTGGTGCCCATGTTTGACCCCTTTTAATGGCCTCCGAATTTTCATTCAAAATTCGAAATTTATTTTCAGAAAACCTCTTTTAGTTGGCACATGCAAAGGAATAGGAACAACCCAAATCAGATCTCAACCAAATCTGATTTAAATTCAAATTTTAAACACATGTGCAAGAGGGAAGGAATTTGAAATCTATGCGGCAAGGTAAAACACTTCATAATTTCGAAATCATCTCTTGAAATTCGAATTTAATCCATTCAAAAACTCATACGCCACCTTGGCTGATGGTTTGAGTGATTAAAATCATTTAACACATTGCTTAATGTTTGAATTTAAATTCAAATAACAAACAATGTCGCCATGTGTCAAGCAATGGGTCCATGTGCCATGCAATAATTTTGGTTTATTTAAAATTCATGAAATCCAATTCCATGTCACCAATAATTGCCACATCATCTGAGCCTAATCCTCTTGGGTTGCACTTAATCAAATTTGGTCAAACCCAAATTAAAACAAAGCAATTTGGTTGAACCCAATCTAATCAGGTCAGACCCTGATTGAGCTCAAATTGAATCCAATTCAATTTTGGCTCATGCAAACTCAATCAAATTGAATTAATTACTTTGTGTTGGACCTAATCCAATTAGGTCAATCCCCAATTAAGAACAAATTAATTTAAAATTAATTTGATCAGCTTAAGTCCTTTTTGGTTCTAACCTAATCCAATCAGGTCAAAATCCTGATTGAGCCCAAACTTGAATCCAATTCAATTTGGCTCATCCTTAGCACAATTACTCAATCAAATTGAGTTTATTAGTAATTTAATTACTAATTAATCCTTCAATAATTACTTTAATTATTTTATAAGATAATTTGCCAATCAAATTGACCAAATTATCCCTGAATGATTCTTAATCATTCATCAGCTTTCTTGATCAATCAGGAATCTTCTATGCGTGTGACCTCATAGGTTCGAACCTAAGCCGGTAGTATAGGAACAATTTCCTACACTAATTGATGTGACCATCTAGCAATGGTACCCAACGTCCGGATAGGCCGAATATATGCGAAGCAAATATTCTGGAACCCTGAACTATGGTTACTGTATAATTCAATCCCTTTGACTCCTAATGCCAGGATGACTTAGAGCTCACTGTCAACCCTATAATTAGTACATCCATTATATGATTAACTTTAGATATCCCGTGACTCCTCACTGGGATTACCCTGGCCAAGGTTTTGCTAAATTAATCACAAGACATTATCTCCTGTTTTCAGGAGGGGTCAATTCCATCTTGACTCACAACTGACTACGCAAGTACTTGACTGCACCCAGTGACCTTCCGTCACTGAATTAGAAATTCAGATAGTCCGGTACCAAAGTACAGTGAGTTGCTTCTAGTCACAGGTTGCGGTCTCAGGTCAGAGGGCCAAACTTATACCCATATCCACTCGGAACATCTCTCGACAGTAGAGCATTCCGGAATTGGTCACGTTCAGTGAAATGTACTCCTACACTTCACCTGTGTGGCATACCAGTGTCTCCACACTCCTTGGTTAAGAGGACAACCAACGTATATGTCACATAACGACCTAATCTCGATAATGCTGTCGTCCTAGTAACAACATATCATTTGGTCGCGAACAAGTTTAAGGACTCAAAGATAAATCCTCCTTTATCATAACATAAGTCCTAAGGACTTCATCATATAAGAGTTCATTTGAAGATGAAATGATGAATAATGCCAAATAACACTTTATTAATTTGTCAATTCATTTACAAAATTCAATCATCAATATGCTGACGATTGACATTTAGGATACAAATCCCAACAACTCCCACTTAGCCTAATGCCAATCGGCACAGTATCTAATACCCATCTTCGACTTGTGTTCGTCGAACTCTTTGATGCCGAGGACTTTGGTAAATGGGTCAGCCAGATTTTCTTTTGTGTCGATCTTCTGAAGATCAATATCACCTCGTTCGACGATCTCTCGAACTAAGTGGTAGCGACGTAGAATATGTTTGGTCCGCTGATGTGCTTTGGGTTCTCTTGCTTGAGCTATGGCTCCAGTATTGTCACAAAATACAGGTACTGGACCATCAATTGAGGGTGTCACTCCAAGCTCGGTGATGAACTTTCGCAACCATACAGCTTCCTTGGCGGCATCAGATGCTGCGATATATTCTGCTTCACATGTAGAATCTGCCACTGTATGCTGCTTGGAACTCTTCCAGCAGATGGCCCCACCCTTAAGAGTGAAGATATATCCCGACACGCTCTTGCTATCATCTTGATCTGACTGAAAACTTGAATCGGTATATCCTTCAAGTTTTAAGTCAGAATCACCGTAGACAAGCCACTGATCTTTAGTATTTCTCAAATACTTAAGGATGGTTTTGACAACCTTCCAGTGGTTGCTACCTGGATCAGACTGGTATCTACTCACTACTCCTAGTGAGTATGCCACGTCTGGTCTAGTACATGTCATGGCATACATTATAGATCCCACTGCCGAAGCATATGGAATTCTATCCATACTCTCTCTTTCTTGAGAGGTTGTCGGACAATCCCTTTTAGAGAGGTTAATTCCATGGCCCATTGGAAGATAGCCTTTCTTGGAATTAATCATACTGAACCTTTTCAGTATAGTATCAATGTATGTGGATTGGGATAATCCAAGCAATCTTCTAGATCTATCTCTATAGATCTTCATCCCTAGGATGTAAGATGCTTCTCCCAAATCCTTCATGGCAAATTGAGATGATAGCCAAACCTTTATTCCTTGTAATGCAGGAATGTCATTCCCGATTAAAAGAATGTCATCCACATACAAAACAAGAAATATAATAACTGAACCATTTGCCCATTTATAAATGCAAGGTTCCTCTTCATTCTTAATGAAGCCATATGATTTGATCACCTTATCAAATCGTATGTTCCAACTCCGTGAAGCTTGCTTTAATCCATAAATGGATTTTTGAAGCTTGCACACCTTAGACTCATCTGCAGATATAAAACCTTCAGGTTGCATCATATACACCTCTTCTTCTAAATCTCCATTTAGAAAAGCAGTTTTAACATCCATCTGCCAGATCTCATAATCTAAGTGTGCTGCTATCGCAAGCATAATCCGAATGGATTTGAGCATTGCCACAGGAGAAAACGTCTCGTCATAGTCAATACCATAACGTTGACGATATCCCTTGGCAACCAGACGGGCTTTATAGGTCTCTACTTTTCCGTCTGCGCCCCGTTTCCTTTTGAATATCCACTTACACCCTATGGGTTTAATTCCTTCGGGTGGGTCAACTAATGTCCAAACATCATTGACCTTCATGGATTCCATTTCGGATTGCATGGCTCCAAGCCATTTATCAGAGTCATACCTCTGCATTGCATCCATATATGTGATCGGATCCTCATCGTTTTCATCAAGTTCGATAGGATCCCCATCCCGGACCAAGAAACCGTAGTATCTGTCCGGCTGACGTGGTACTCTACCCGATCGCCTTAATGGTACATCTAATATGGGTTCTGGATCTGATCTAATCAAATCCGACTCAACTGGTTCAGTAGATGGTGTCGGATCTTCTACATGTTGAACTTCTCTAAGCTCAACATTAGAGCTATTTGTTCCTTCACCAAGGAATTCCTTTTCTAAGAAAATTGCTCTATTGCTTACGAACAACTTTTGTTCTTCAGCAAAGTAGAAGTAATATCCTTTAGTTTCTTTAGGGTAACCAACAAAGAAACATTTGTCAGACTTGGGTTCAAGTTTGTCTGTCTTCAAACGTTTGACGTACGCCGGACACCCCCAAATCCTAAGGTGAGAGAGCATCGGCTTACGTCCAGTCCACATCTCATGTGGTGTTTTATTTACAGACTTACTTGGAACCTTATTTAGAATATAGCAGGCTGACTCAAGAGCATATCCCCAAAAGGATATGGGCAGATTAGCAAACCCCATCATGGATCGAACCATGTCTAACAGAGTTCGATTTCTCCTTTCTGACACACCATTATATTGTGGTGTACCAGGAGGAGTCCATTGAGAGAGAATCCCATTTTCTCCTAGATATGTCAAAAATTCACTGGAGAGGTATTCACCTCCTCGATCTGATCGAAGAGTTTTAATACACTTTCCAGTTTGTTTTTCTACTTCATTACGATATAATTTGAACATTTCAAATGATTCAGATTTATGTCTCATTAAATAGACATAACCATACCTAGAAAGGTCGTCTGTAAACGTAATGAAATATGAATACCCACCTCTAGCATCTGTGCTCATTGGCCCACATACATCAGAATGTACAAGGGTCAATAAATCACTGGCTCGTTCACCTTTTCCGGTAAAAGGTGATTTGGTCATTTTACCAAGAAGACATGATTCACAGGTTGTCAATGATTCACAATCATTAAAATCAAGGATTCCCTCTTTACTTAACCTGTTCATCCTGTTCTTGTTAATATGACCTAGCCTATGATGCCAAAGGTAGACATCCGTGACATTATCTATTCTAGGGCGCTTATTGGATTTATACATTACATGAACAGGCTGTGACAAAATGTAAATGCCATTACTCAGAATTCCATTCATTACAACAACACCATTCCAAATGACATTGCAATAATCCTTTTTTATTGATATTTCATAACCATTTTTGGCCAAAAGGCCTACAGAAATGATATTCAATAGAAAACTTGGACAATAGTGACAATCACTAAGGACATTTACATGAGAGCTGAATTTAAGTTTAAGAATTCCTAAAGCTAGAACTGGAACTGGTCTTCCATCTCCAACATTCAGGAACCTTTCTCCTTCTTCAAATCTCTTACTGACTTGTAGCCCCTGCAACAAATTGCAAATATTAAAAGGACTACCGGTATCCAATACCCAGGTCGAATTATCACAAATAGAAAAATTGCAAGGTGTTATCATATAAGTACCTTGATTGGCAACTGATTGCCCATTTTTCTTAGGCCGGTTCGGATCGAGGGATGCAATGTAAAGAGGACAGTTCCTCTTCCAATGTCCTTGCTTCTTGCAGAAGAAGCACTCCGCCTTTCTCTGATCAGCCTTTTTATTCTTTTTCTGACTAGGCTGAGCATGGTGCACCTGTTTCTTTTGGATTTTATTTTTCTTTTTTCCTTTCTTAAAGGAGCGACCCTTGGATGAACCTCCCACTAAGTTCACCGTCTTCTTAAGAAGTTGGTGATCATTCTCAAACGTTTGTAGTAACCCCAACAATTGGTGATAATTCACTACAGGTTTCGTCATACGAAAATGAGTGAGAAAAGGACGGTATGATCCAGGCAATGAGTTTAGTATGGCATCCTTCCCCAATTGATCATGAAGGGGAAAGCCAAGAGAGCTTAGACGCTCGATCAACTCAATCATGTACAGTACATGATCAGTTATCGAGGTCCCATCTTTCATTCGGGCGCTGAAGATGGCACAACTAGTTTTGTGCCTCTCAACGTCGTCAGGAACGCCGAATGATTCATTCAACACTTGAATGATATCTTCCGGCTGCGTATTCTCAAAACGCCTACTAAACTCATCACTCATTGCTGCCAACATGATGCATCGAACAGTGATCCGGTCACTGAGCCACTTCTGATAAGTGTCTCTGGCCGATCTTGATGCATTAGCAGCGGGCTGCTCAGGTGCTTGATCCGTTATCACATAAAGGATCCTCTCATGCTCTAGCACTATTTTCAGTTTCCTATGCCAATTATTGAAATTTGGACCAGTCAACTTGTCATTGTCCAACAATGAGCGAAGTGACAAATTAGTGGCCATTTCTGCATAAAAAGAAAATTTGGCTATTAGTATATGAATTGACTAAACTCAATAGACTTGGACTTTAGTCTAAAGGTATTCCCACTATTTTATACAAATTGGTAGCCTCTACCTCTAATTCGAAAAATTACTCCTAATTCTTTAGTGGGCACTAGAACCCAATAGATCACATATAGGCCCGAGTGTGGCTCGGCCAACCCATATGCACCTATTGGTAGGTTCTTAACCAATTGCTTCACCAAGCAACTTCTAGTGATGATTTTGCCCTAGGTTTTCCGGCAGGCGTGTGGCGCCTCCACCGAATACCCTAGTCAGGTCCAACCATTAAATGATAGGGTTAAGTCTAATCAACTAATAGACGACCAAGCCCGAGTGTGGCTCGGCTCACCTGATCGCCTATTGAAGGTACACTTAACTCATCATATATTGAATGACAATTCCAATGCTTGATAAGTACCAGGCGTGTCGCGCCTCCAATAATTATCAAAACATTGGACCCATTATCACCCAACTTAATGGGAGGCTATGACCTAGTTATCTCCATAACCATTTCATTTTAAGGACCTAATAATTTTAGAGGATTTCATAATTAGGATAGATGAGAAGATCCGGTTAGTCTAATTTCTCCCACTGACTTCACCAAATCAGATTAGACTCAAACCGGTTAAGGAGACACCTAAATCAGTCAAACTGATTTTCCTTATAGGCATGGGCTAACTCGAATCATTAAGTGATCCAATCAAAATGTGATTGACCATGTTGGCCAGGTAAGTGAGATCGGTGGAAGGGATATGCCATTAACTCGGCAAAGACGAATCAGTGCGAGTAGCTCCCAATTAAAAACCACCGGTCAAAACTGCCAAACTTACCTTAGACACCGACTGGTTAATCAATTTCGATTTGATTACTCAAATGGCTCGGGCTACACCTCTGAGCCTAAATCAAGTTCCATCTTGGTCTAATCAAAGACATGGACTTGATCCATCTACAACTATTGTAAATTGATCTAGAATTTTCTTGACCTAATCTAGTTACTACTTAATTAGATTTGATCAATTAATTCTATTTCTCCATGTATGATTCTAACCTTAGGTCTAACCCAATCCTAAGAATTTGATTCAAGCTAACCCATATGCCCAAAGAATTATGCAATGTCAATTAATTGAGTTACAATTCTATTTCATAACACTTAATTCTCAATTAAGTTTAGACTTATGAAAGTTTTGATTATTGCATATTTCTTTTTAATTACATATTAATTACAATCTTTCAGTTCTTAAAACATATTTTCAGATCTGAGTTTTTGTAATTAATCACATGTAATCAGATTTAATTCATGTTTAAGTCATTATGTTTTATGTTCATGCATCACATATACATAACAACATGAATTAATACAAACAACATACATCTTATGTATTTTTTTTTTTTCACTTTTATTTTCAGATCTGATTTGTTCATTAAAATCAGAGATCATATGAATCATAAACTTTATTTAGATCTAATCTAAACAATATTATGATTTTAGATTTATTCATGTTACTAATCCTAACACAAACATGCATCATATGCATCCAAAATTTCAGATCTACTTAATCATGCATAATCAGCAATTAAATCAATCATAAAAAGCACTTTAGATCTAATCTAAACATGTTAATGATTTCAGATTTAATTGCAAGAATTAAAACATAAAAGTTTAAACATAAACCTTGCTCTGATACCACTGAAAGGGGATCCTAGATTCTTCGGTGTTAAGCATGCTGATTTTTTTTTTTTTTTTTAAAAAAACATGGCTGAACCTGATCGGGTTGCCTACGTACCCCTTCATAAGGGGGATCAAGCCATACGTAGTTCTTTTTAAGTTTTAAAACGCAGCGGAAAAATCGAATCAAATAATTTAATTCATGCATGCTTACAAGATCAAATCTAGAAATCAGCACCTTAAGAACACATAGGATTATGCCGGAATCGTTTAAACAATTATGCTAAAACTTTTATGCATGATTAACTATCAGATCTGAAATTTAAGAACTCTATTCCGATTAATCTCCGAATATCCATTGAATGGATTCTGGAGATATCTCCGTGAGGAGCCCCAAAAGAGGGTAAAACCTCGGGGAATCAGACCTAGATCTTGACACCATAATAAAAGATTAATGTAGGATTAATACCTTTTATGATGGAAGAAACTTGTGGATCTGATCCTCGACTTCGCAGCCACGCACACGAATGGCCTCTACGAGAAGTCCACGCGAAGTTCCTGAAGAGATCCAATCCTGCGGAAGTGCTAGCTTGCGCAGAATTTCTTGAAAGCTGAAATCTGCCCGTCGGGATTCAATCAACTCTTGATCAATCGTCTTGAAGCAGATGGAGATGAGGTTTGTAAGAGAAGTAGAGGACTCAGATCTGATCTTGAATCTTCTAGATATTCACCCTGAAAACCCTATCTAAAATGGAGAAGAAGAGGAAGAGGAGGCGGGTGAGGAAGAAGGCTGCAATGGATGTGTTTTTGGTGCCCATGTTTGACCCCTTTTAATGGCCTCCGAATTTTCATTCAAAATTCGAAATTTATTTTCAGAAAACCTCTTTTAGTTGGCACATGCAAAGGAATAGGAACAACCCAAATCAGATCTCAACCAAATCTGATTTAAATTCAAATTTTAAACACATGTGCAAGAGGGAAGGAATTTGAAATCCATGCGGCAAGGTAAAACACTTCATAATTTCGAAATCATCTCTTGAAATTCGAATTTAATCCATTCAAAAACTCATACGCCACCTTGGCTGATGGTTTGAGTGATTAAAATCATTTAACACATTGCTTAATGTTTGAATTTAAATTCAAATAACAAACAATGTCGCCATGTGTCAAGCAATGGGTCCATGTGCCATGCAATAATTTTGGTTTATTTAAAATTCATGAAATCCAATTCCATGTCACCAATAATTGCCACATCATCTGAGCCTAATCCTCTTGGGTTGCACCTAATCAAATTTGGTCAAACCCAAATTAAAACAAAGCAATTTGGTTGAACCCAATCTAATCAGGTCAGACCCTGATTGAGCTCAAATTGAATCCAATTCAATTTTGGCTCATGCAAACTCAATCAAATTGAATTAATTACTTTGTGTTGGACCTAATCCAATTAGGTCAATCCCCAATTAAGAACAAATTAATTTAAAATTAATTTGATCAGCTTAAGTCCTTTTTGGTTCTAACCTAATCCAATCAGGTCAAAATCCTGATTGAGCCCAAACTTGAATCCAATTCAATTTGGCTCATCCTTAGCACAATTACTCAATCAAATTGAGTTTATTAGTAATTTAATTACTAATTAATCCTTCAATAATTACTTTAATTATTTTATAAGATAATTTGCCAATCAAATTGACCAAATTATCCCTGAATGATTCTTAATCATTCATCAGCTTTCTTGATCAATCAGGAATCTTCTATGCGTGTGACCTCATAGGTTCGAACCTAAGCCGGTAGTATAGGAACAATTTCCTACACTAATTGATGTGACCATCTAGCAATGGTACCCAACGTCCGGATAGGCCGAATATATGCGAAGCAAATATTCTGGAACCCTGAACTATGGTTACTGTATAATTCAATCCCTTTGACTCCTAATGCCAGGATGACTTAGAGCTCACTGTCAACCCTATAATTAGTACATCCATTATATGATTAACTTTAGATATCCCGTGACTCCTCACTGGGATTACCCTGGCCAAGGTTTTGCTAAATTAATCACAAGACATTATCTCCTGTTTTCAGGAGGGGTCAATTCCATCTTGACTCACAACTGACTACGCAAGTACTTGACTGCACCCAGTGACCTTCCGTCACTGAATTAGAAATTCAGATAGTCCGGTACCAAAGTACAGTGAGTTGCTTCTAGTCACAGGTTGCGGTCTCAGGTCAGAGGGCCAAACTTATACCCATATCCACTCGGAACATCTCTCGACAGTAGAGCATTCCGGAATTGGTCACGTTCAGTGAAATGTACTCCTACACTTCACCTGTGTGGCATACCAGTGTCTCCACACTCCTTGGTTAAGAGGACAACCAACGTATATGTCACATAACGACCTAATCTCGATAATGCTGTCGTCCTAGTAACAACATATCATTTGGTCGCGAACAAGTTTAAGGACTCAAAGATAAATCCTCCTTTATCATAACATAAGTCCTAAGGACTTCATCATATAAGAGTTCATTTGAAGATGAAATGATGAATAATGCCAAATAACACTTTATTAATTTGTCAATTCATTTACAAAATTCAATCATCAATATGCTGACGATTGACATTTAGGATACAAATCCCAACAGTTTCTCCATGCTTGATTATCTTGTGCATGCATGTGAGGAAACATTGAGAGGAATTACAAGGGGTAGAAGAGTAGTCAAATTGGTTTCGAATTGTAAAATGACTTCTTTTGTAAATTAATTTTATTTCCTCTATTTCGAAAACTTGTAGAGCCTTTTCAGTGGTATATTGAGTTGCATTGCACTCCCATGATTCCTCACTTCCAACCCTGATGTTAGTTATGATTGGGTCGTGGCCGAGTGAGTGGTAGTCTTGATTATGCTCCTTTTTAGTAGAGTATTGGGAGGGTGCATTATGGCATTTATGCATGGCTTGGCAGTATCTACAGGACACCTATAGTCGATGGGGTTAGACATCGGCCTGTGTGCACATAGTAGCCTTCTGGGTGGACGGAGCCCAGTCCCTTCCTAGGGAGGACACGACCCTAGTCGTAGGATCGGCCGGTCCTACGACTTATATTCTGCTTATCGCCGAGCATAGTAAGACCCCGCGAGGTGCAGTATGGCTTTCCGCGAATATAGAATTCCCGCGAGGTGCCATTTAGTATTCAGATGTGAGATGAATCTCACGATTTTCTATGAATTTCTGTTCTGGATACTGGCCAGCATTTACATGATCAATGTGGTGTCTTATTCTGCATATGCATGTGATAGTAGGAAGTTGTTGTGGTTCGTCTGGAGCGTAAGACCCACCTTCCGATAGCTGTCTAGTGATGATTTCGCATATTGACATCCTGATTTACACATTTCAGTGTTATGATCTGTTGAGCATATTGATGATGTATCATTAATGTTTATTTGATTATTCTATATATGCTCCAGATGAGTTGATTGTGATTGTGGTGATACTATGATGATTTACTCCATATTTCTTATGTTGAGTTATGTGTATCCTATTATTGATGACTGCTCATATATTCTTGAGATTTCACCTCGAGCCATGATTATATCTTGTCTCATGTGCATAGTACTCTCTACTCCACTCACTGAGTATTCATATACTCACTCCCTAGTTTGGTGTTTTTGATTTCAGAACAGTTGTTGTATAGAGAGGAGTAGGGTTAGAGATTGCCTGCTAGCTGTGCCGCTCCATAGTATAATGTAGATAGAGGTTTATATATTTTGGTGTATTATAAACCTTCTGTTGTATATAGTGTATAGTTACAGTCATAGATCCTGTTGTAGATATGGGTTGACCATGGAAGGATTGGAAAGCAGGTATATATATATGTGCAGATCAGTTGTCTGTCTGTGATAATGTATTGCTATATATTGTTCAGGTTTATTATGCGACAGATTATGTGATTGCTGTTTTGACAGGTAGTGTTGTATGTATTGAGATAATCCTGATAGGTCAATATAGAAAAGGTGATCATTTTGTGCATGTATCATGGCAAAATTTTCAGAATTTATTGATGATCGATAGGTAGTAGGGTTCTACGTGGTGGCTGGTGGCCTTATGCCTACCCGCACCCTAGGACCGTCGCGGTAGCCCGCCGGAACGGGGCGGGGGTCGTGACAAAGCTTGGTATCAGAGAAAAGGTTATGAAGAGTCATGTCAGAGCAATAGGGTGAGTCAGGATTAAGTATAGGATTATACTATGGAGCATAGGATTTTTCTATATGTTATTTTATGAGTCATTTATAATTCAGTAAAATATATTTGGGGATGAGACTTAAGAGTTCTTTTTTTCGACTCTTTTAGAGATATATAAAGAATACCTCGAAGGAGAGGATCTGCTCGTCCTGAAAGGAGGATGGAGCCAGATATAGCATTGGATGCGGGTTCCGCACATGTCGAGCCCCAAAGAGAAAAATATCCTCCTGCAAACAAACGGAGAGTTGATGATCAAGAAGAGGTAGGAAGTAGAGATCCACTAGTAGAACAATTTTTGGCGGAGAATCAGGCTTTAAGAGAGCAGATTGCTTGAGGAAAGCCTCCTGCCCCGTCAGCGGCATTTATCCCACCTCCTGCACCTGTGCCGAGAAGTATGGCCAGGCGGGCTCTGGATGATGAGGGGATTTCTGTACAGGACTTTCTGAGGCTCAGAACCCCGAAATTTAAGGGGGAAGAAAGTGAAGATCCTCAGAGATTCCTGGAGGAAACAGAGAAGATGATTTGGAGACTGCCTTGTTCTGATGCAAGGGCCATAGAGCTTGTAGGGCTCACTATGAAAGAAGATGCCTGGGACTGGTACCAGAGGCACATGGAGGACAGATTGTACAGTAGGAATCCTCCAACCTGGGAAGAGTTCAGGGAAGCAGTAATGGATGAGTTCTTATCTCCGGCCGAGAGGTAGAATCGGGCTCTTCAGTTTGAGAGGCTGAAGTAGATGCCCAGAATGAGCGTATTTGAGTACGCTCGTGAGTTCACTAGATTGGGGAAGTATGCTCCTTACATCATCCCCACTGAAGCTGCCAGGATAGAAAGATTCAGGCGGGGCCTGATTTCCCCGCTGTATAATACAGTGCTGGCAGTAGAGGTCCCCACCTTGTCCAGGCTGATTGATAAAGCAAAACAGTGGGAGATCAGAAACAAAGAGGAAAGAGCTAAAAGAGAATAGAGGAAAATGAGTATAGGGAAAGGGCAAAGCAGCAGAGGTAGATCTGAGGGAGCAAGTCTCCCGGAGGGCTCGATGGAGCAGTCTGTACGCTCAGCTCCACCTGCCCCACGTAAGAGAAAATGGAGGAAAAGAGGTCGATCACAGGATACTTTTCTACCATCAGTACCTCGTCCTCTAGTCATTATGGCTAGAACTGAATCCGGGTTCCAATCATGGCCAGTGTGTGGCATATGTGGGAAGCAGCACCCTGGCAGATGCAGAATGAGTCAGGAAGTGTGCTACAGATGTGGACAGCTAGGTCATTTTGCTAGAGAATGCCCGCAGGGTGCCACCCAGCAGTTTGTACCTTTGACATCCTACCCTTCTGTGCAGATGGACAGGCCTAGTAGTAGGGGGCCTGTAGGCAGAGGCAGAGGTCATGCACAAACATCACAGCAGAGTGCTGGACCATCTCAACTGTCAGCTCCCGTAGGCAGAGGATAAAGAAGGGTGTTCACAGTAAACCTACAGGAGGTACAGACGTCGAACGCAGCTGTGACAGGTATACTCCTCATTGATAAGATTAAAACTAGAGTACTGTTTGATTCTGGAGCAACCCATTCTTTTATATCCCCTTATTTTGCTAAGAAGTTAGCTAAGGATAAAATATTAATGCATATTCTCTTAGCTATTAGTACACCTGTAGGGGATAGTATAGAAGCGAAGTATGTGTATCCTACCTGTGTCGTAGAGATAGAAGGTAAAATACTCCCAATTGATTTGATTCCCAATACCACACCGAGCAGAAAAGCTTCTGGTAGTATTGCTGCTCTACTCACCTCCGGAAAAAAAAAGCTAATGTTGTGGTAGATACACCGAGCAGAATATGAAGAGCAGATACTCTCACCCCTTTGAGTAATCAGGTAATTTACTTTTTTAAATTCGAGGACGAATTTTATATAAGGAGGGAGGATGTAATAACCCCAAAAAAAAATTTTATATATAAAAAAGGGATAGAATAGTCCTTTAAAATTGATATAAGGGGTAAAATTGGAAGAAATCAAAAGTTAATGGCATAACAGTAGATATGTTGAAGTGTTATGGGCAAAATGAGAATTTAATAATATTAAACAAAGAATGAATAGTGCTTGATGTGACTTAATTAGGGGGTTTGGTGTTGTGTCCATGGAATGAAACAGAGAAGGAGACGGGGAGTCTCAGGCAGTGGAATCAAACAGAAAGGAAGAAAAAAAAAGAGAAGAAGAAGAAGAAGAAGAAAGAAGAAGGGAAGGGGATTCAAGGTGGAAGGGAGCCCCGGTTGCGCTGCCAGCTGAAGAAAAAAGCGTAGGTCTCCTTCCCTTTATGCAAGGACCTCGATTTTTCGAAAAGAAAAAGGTAAATACCCGTCCCTACCTAGTATTCTAAAGAAATTAGGCTATACAAAGGGTGGATTTGGTCTTGAGAGGTTAGATAGAAGTGGTTAAAGGAGAGGAGATCGGATTTCGACAAGTTTTTCCGAGGCTGCGGAAAAATTGTGTCGAAGTTCCAACTTCGGTGAATTATTTCGGGGGTCAATCGGTCTTCGATGGTGATGCATATTACCATTCTGGAAATCCCTATGAGTGTAGAATGTTAGATAAAAATTTTATTAAGTTTGGAGTTTGGTATGAGGTTCAAATCCGAGATGAAGTAACCAGAGGTCAGTCTAGGTTACTGTTTATCCGAGATGAAAAAAGTGAGAAAAATGATGGGAGTCGCCTCAAAATGCGCCAGAGTCGACTCGGGGTCAACTAGAGTCGACTCGGGGCAGATTGGGGTCGACTCACGAGGTTAGGGGTCGACTCTCTCTGAGAGTCCAGAAAATGAAGTTTTGCGGCTCTGTGGTCAGGGTTGACTCATGGAATCAGAGGTCGACTCACGTGGGGTCGACTCATGAGGTTGGGGTCGATTCACGCTTCAGTAAAATTTTTAGTGAAAGTGGATTTTGACTCTTTCTCGCATCTTGACCCTATAGTAGTGGCCTAAGGTGTGTGTGTGTGATGTTTTTGCATCATAATACATATAAGGAAAAGATTAATTGATATGAAAAAGGAAAAAAAAGAAAGGATTTAGAAAAGGGGGGAGTTGAATCAATTAAAGTTTCCTACATTTATGATTGGCACGTAGATTATGGCCCTTGATACAAGACTAAATGTATTGTAAATGCATGTCACAGTTAGGCAAGAAGCTAGGAAACCAGAGAAAGAAGTCTCCCACCGCCTATTGTAGATTTTGAAGGTGTATCAGGACCGTGCCAGATTGACAGGTGAGTGGGAGTCATATACTTTGCACTATGAGCATTCTTAATTCATTTTCATGAATATCTTCAAGTGTGAATTGATTCCACTTGTGCATATTGATTGATATTGCAGTAGATTCCTCTATAATCTTATTTCTCCATGCTTGATTATCTTGTGCATGCATGTGAGGGAACATTGAGAAGAATAATAAGGGGTAGAAGAGTAGTCAAATTGGTTCCGAATTGTAAAATGACTTCTTTTGTAAATTAATCTCATTTTCTCTATTTCAAAGACTTGTAGAGCCTTTTTCATTGGTATATTGAGTTGCATTGCACTCCCATGATTCCTCACTCCCAACCCTGATGTTAGTTATGATTGGGTCGTGGCCGAGTGAGTGGTAGTCTTGATTATGCTTCTTTTTTAGTAGAGTATTGGGAGGGTGCATTATAGCATTTATGAATGGCTTGGCAGTATCTACAGGACACCTATAGTCGATGGGGTTAGACATCGGCCTGTGTGCACATAGTAGCCTTCTAGATGGGCGGAGCCCAGTTCCTTCCTAGGGGGACACGGCCCTAGTTGTAGGATCGGCCGGTCCTACGACTTATATTCTGCTTGTCGCCGGGCATAGTAAGACCCTGCGAGATGCAGTATGGCTTTCCGCGGATGTAGAATTCCTGCGAGGTGCCATGCATGTGATAGTAGGAAGTTGTTGTGGTTTGCATGGGGCGTAAGACCCACCTCCCGATAGCTGTCTAGTGATTTTTTCGCATATTGACACCCTGATTTACACATTTCAGTGTTATGATCTATTGAGCATATTCATGATGTATCATTCATGTTTATTTGATTATTCTATATATGCTTCAGATGAGTTGATTGTGATGTTGGATTGTGGAGCCTGATCCATTTTCTTTTTTCAAGACCCCTATGTGCACTATGTTGGTGGAGGATCAAGGGAATACAATCCGGAAAGAGTTCGAGAAGATTCAGAGTTGAATCAGCAAAGAAAAAACCTTCACCAAGGTCCGGAGTCGACTCCAGCAGACTTAGAGTCGACTCCAGCAGACTTAGAGTCGACTCTGGCACGCAGGCAGACTTGGCACAGTTTTTTGGAGTCGACTCCAGATCCATAGGAGTCGACTCTTCAGTGTTGGAGTCGACTCTTCAGTGTTGGAGTCGACTCGAGAACTCCAGGAGTCGACTCCCACAAGCAGACAGAGAGGCATTTTCTGTAGACTGTTGCCGAGTTGACTCGCAGAATTGCAGGAGTCGACTCGAACATGTTTTTTACGTAAGGCTGAGTTATGAACCAGATCCAAGCCAAGGTTTTTTGATGCCCTAATCAAAGTAAGAGATTGGGAGGTATATATAGACTTCTTAAGGGACACGAGAAGTGTGTGGCAACCTAGAGAAACCCTAGAACTCATTAACGAGAGATTTCAAAAGGAGATCCTTGGTGTGCATCAGGAAGACGACGTGTTGCTCGTCTTGAGAGAGATTATTTGCTGTGAAAAAGAGTTTGTTCTCTTCTCTTGAATCTCTGTAACTTTCTTTGATCATATAGTGAAATATTGATCTGTGCGGCTGTGAACGTAGGAGCAAGGGACTTCGAACCACATAAACTTGAGTGTCTTGTGCATTTGCTATTGTTCTTTGCTGTATTTTTCTTTCTCCTATTATTCTATATATTCCGCAAGCGTAGGGTTGATCTCTAACAACTGGTATCAGAGCTTTCTGGTTCAAAGAAAAAAGTGGGAGCAATGGCGGCTGAAGAAGGCAAGGTCAAGATTGACAGATTTGACGGCAAAGATTTTGATTTCTGGAAGATGCAGATCGAAGATTATATTATTTATATCAGAAGAAACTTCATCTACCTCTTGAAGGTGTGAAACCAAAAGACATGTCACAGGCTGACTGGGATTTAATTGATCGTCAGGCTTTGGGAGTTGTTCGCTTGACGTTGGCTAGAAACGTTGCGTTCAACGTTTTGGAAGAGAGAAGACAACAGCAGGTTTGCTGAAAGCACTGTCGAATATGTACGAAAAACCCTCGGCCTCCAACAAGGTGTACCTAATGCGCCGTTTATTCAATCTGAAGATGAGTGAAGGTTTCTCAGTTACGGATCACATCAATGAGTTCAATCTGATTACAAGCCAGTTGAGCTCGGTGGAAATCAGTTTTGAGGATGAAGTTCATGCTCTAATTCTTCTATCCTCCTTGCCAGAAAGTTAGGGTGCAACGGTGACAGCTGTAAGCAGTTCCTGCAGCTCAAACAAACTGAATTTTGAGGAGGTCCGAAATCTGACAGCGAAGATATCAGAAGGAGAGAGTCTGGTGTGAACTCTGGTTCGGTCCTGAACACATCTGAAGGCAGAGGAAGAACTGTGCAGCGCAGTGAAAATCGTGGCAGATCGAAGTCTAAGAGGAGGAGCAAGTCTAGATCGAAAGGTGATGGCTGCTGGCATTGTGGCAAGAAGGGCCACACGAGGAAGAATTGTTGGCTCAGAAAGAAGAATCCAAGCAAGGGGCAGAACGAGGAGTCCGTGAATGCAACCATAAATGAAGCCAACGGTGCTTTGATTCTCAGCGTGGACAGTCCTATGGAATCGTGGATACTAGACTCTGAAGCTTCGTTTCATTCTACCTCACGGAAGGAGTGTATGCTGAATCACACTGCAGGAGACTTCGAAAATGTTTATCTCGTTGATGATGAGCCTTTAAATATTGTGGGGAAAGGTGAAGTTCATATCAGGATGTTGAATCAGTTAGTGTGAAAACTGAAGAATGTGAGGCATGTTCCAGGCTTGAAGAGAAACTTGATTTCTATTGGGCAGCTTGACGGCGAAGGGTATGTTACTACCTTCGTAGGTGGTTCATGAAAAATCACCAAAGGAGCTATGGTGATAGCACGTGGGAACAAGTTGGGGACACTCTACATGACCAATGACACTAAGGATACGGTGGCATTAGCAGAGACAGGTGTAGATAGTTCTCTTTGGCATCGCAGAATCGGACATATGAGTGAGAAAGGCATGAAGATGATGGTGAAGAATAACAAGCTAGCAGATCTGAAAACTGTTGATGTAGGTCTCTGTGAAGATTGCATATTTGGGAAGCAGAAAAGGGTCAGTTTCTCAAAGGGTGGAAGAACACCGAAGACAGAAAAGCTAGAGCTTGTACACACAGACGTGTGGGGGCCTTCACCGGTTGCATCTCTTGGAGACTCACACTATTATATCACGTTCATCGATGACTCTACCAGAAAGGTTTTCATTTATTTCATGAAGCACAAATCAAAGGTGTTGCTGGTGGTCCAAACCGAGAACGATTGGCACAGCGGTGTGAACGGGGTTCCGTTTGAGTTGCCTTGGTTGGTGTTGATTGCGCTCCACCTTCCACCGGGAAACCTGCAAGCAAGCCTCGCACCACCACTGGGATAGTGGGGGCCCTCCGACGATCAAGTCAGAGGAGATTGGAGGAGAAGGAGAGATAATAGTAGCAAGTAAGAGAATGCACTGGAAGTTCTTACTTACCCGCCCTCCTCCCCCAGCCGCATATATACCAGGCTGGGGGGTCTTTCAGGGGGGTTCGTCATCGTGGGGCACGATGGAGCTGCCACTGACACGGCCGTTACAGGGCGTCGTGGGGCAGCGCTGGGTACGGCCATGACAGGGCGTAGTGGAGCTCCGCCTTGTACGGCTGTTACAGGGGATCGTGGAGCAGCGCCAGATACAACCGTTGCAGGGAGTAGTGGAGCAGGAGGCTGCGGCGTGCCTCTGGGGAATAGCCTGTCGTTATCGAGAGATGTCCGACTCGGGGTCGGGCTGCGGAGACGAAGATATCCGACTCGGGGTCGGATCGCTGGATCAAGGGGCTGCCGACTCAGGGTCGGGCTGCGGAGCCGAAGATGTCCGACTCGGGGTCGGATTGCTGGATCAAGGGGCAGCCGACTCGGGGTCGGGCTGCGGAGACGAAGATGTCCGACTCGGGGTCGGATTGCTAGATCAAGGGGCTGCCGTAGTCTTTCTGGGCGCGCGTGCCGGTCACGTGGGGCATGGTGGCTAAGTTCCCCCGTAACAGTAGCCCCCCACTTCCGAGCCCGGAACCAGAAGGGGAACGGGTGAAGGGAGTGATGCTTCGAGATTGCCGCCATCCCTCGGAGAGGCGCGCGCGCTTCGAGCTCCCCGCCTTCTTTATGGCGTATGGCGGTTGTTGCTGACCTGGCAGTCTGAGGATTTCGGCGGACATCCTTCCTTAATGGCGTCGATTTGTCTTTGGGGCGCGAGTGACCCTTCGGCAGCCAGGCGTCCTCTGGCGTCACCGAGGCGTCGCCCACCTTTCCACCTATTTAACCGGGGGCCCTCCTCCGTCCGCCTTTCTCTTTACAGACATCTTCGAGTTTCTCCTTTGCGCTGCCGTCATTGCCGTCGGACTGTTCGCTTGCTCCTCCTTTGACGCTCTCAGAGCCGTTCTTCCTTCTTTTCCGGTGAGTTGCCCCATTCTTCAATTTAAGGCTCTCCATACTTTCTCCTTCTGTATTAGTGTACTCCAGTCGTTCCGGTCCTTTCCCCCTTCTTGACCCCGTCCTGACCGTAGATTCACTGGCCATTAGGGATGGGCGAAGTGAGAGCAGACCGCATTAAGTCGGAGCTGGTCGCCGAAGACCTAGATAGGTTCGTGGCTCGATACCACCTTCCCGAGGCCTGCAATGTTACGCTCCCGGGGCCTGAGGAGAGGATGTCCCATCCTCCTCCAGGGAAGGTTGCCATCAATGAGGACATTCTTCAGGCCGGGTTCCGCTTTCCCCCCTCGAACTTAGTTGTGCAGGTGCTTCGGGGTTTAAGAGTGGCGCCGACGCAACTGGTGCCGAACTCATGGCGCGCCCTGACGGCCTTCCAGGTTCTCTGCCGCATGCACGAGGTTCCCGCCACCCTGAATGTCTTTTGGGAATGCTACGGCCTGAACGGCCACCCCCAGGACAGAGGGTGGTGGTGCTTTGCGGCGCGGCGAGGGTGCGGGCTCGTCAAGGAGGCTCCTTCCTCCATTCACGGCTGGAAGGAGCGTTTCTTTTTCATTGACGTAGATCCCTCTTGGGGAATCAGGGCAACCTGGGAGACGCCGATGAAGTCCCCGATTGGCCTATCGAGGTTGTCGAGGGAGGAATCCGATGGCGTCGCCGTCTTGAAGGGGTTGGTTGCCGAGGGCCGGCTCCCCCCGGTGGCTCGCCTTATTTCCGAGGATACCTTGGTGAACGTCGGT
Source organism: Phoenix dactylifera (assembly GCF_009389715.1). Classification (NCBI taxonomy): domain Eukaryota; kingdom Viridiplantae; phylum Streptophyta; class Magnoliopsida; order Arecales; family Arecaceae; genus Phoenix; species Phoenix dactylifera. Next base: position 47,202 of record NW_024067899.1, on the reverse strand, counting down.
CTGAGCTTGGTCCCCGCTGACCGTGAGCCCGCCACCATTTCTTTTTTAGCTCTTTTCTCCTCTTTCATCTCGTTCTTTCCTTCAGTTTCTCAACCTCCGACCACCTCGTCCTTTTTGCAGAGATCGACGACGTCATGCGGTCGGACAAGGCAACGGCTGTTGGTAGGACGTCCCTACTGGAAGCAGTCCGGAGGAAGAAACGAGCTCCTCCGAGCGGGGCCCCACTGGCGAAGAAGTCCCGCCAGCAGGTGACTCCGACGCCGACAGACGGGTCCGGACCCACCGATCAGGGGGACGCCGCAGGTGCGGACCGGCAGTTGACGCTGTATCAGCCCTTCGATGCCGAGACTACCGTTTCTCCAGAGGCATCACCCGGGCGCGCCCGAGATGGACGGGTCGGACGTGATCGGTCACCAGCCCAGCCTTCGACTCGGTCGGCTCCGGATGATACGAGGAGGGACGCGCCGAGGCCCCGGCCGAGCGGGACCCTGTCAATTCCAGGGGCGGTCCCCGCCCCGAGCATGGTCAGCATGACTCTTCCCCAAGCGATGGGTAAGGGTAAGGCTGCAGAACCACCGTCCGACTCCGGGGAGAAGTCAGGGTCGGCCTTCACTTTCGCCGGCGCCCGAAACCTCATCGAGACGGTGCTGCTGGAGAAGGACCGCAGGCGGGTCCGGGAGATGAGGGTCCCTGACGTTGGGGCTGCCAGCTGCGTCTGTCTCATGTCGGTGAGTGTTCTTTTGGTCGCTTTCATCATTCATAGGCTCTGTTGATCCCCGTCTGACGCCCTTGTTTTTCTTATCTCTTAGCTCGCCCAGTACATGATCCGCCTGGAGGAGTGCTACGAGGAATAGGCGAGGCTTCTGGCGAGGGCCGAGAGCCAACTGAAGGCAGTAGAGGAGGGAGGTCAGGCTGCGGCGGGGAGGACGACCAGGGACCTCGAGACGAGGCTCCAGGTGGCCGAAGAGCGGGCACTCGGCTTCGTCACCCTCGAGAAGCAACTGTTGGAGGCTCAGGAGCAACTCAAGGTTGCCTCGGGTCTCGAGGGCGAGATCAAGAAGGCGGAGGAGCGGGCCGAGAAGCAGTCCCGGAAGGCTGCCGACTACCGGGAGAGGTGGGAGAAGGCCCAGCGGTCAGCCGACAACGCCCGCAACCGAACCCGGTCTCTTGAAGCCAAGCTGGGCGAATTGGAGTCGGCCTTGGAGAAGTTCCGCGCGAGCGACCAGGAGCTTCATTCGCGCCTGGAGGAGGCTGAGGCTGCTCGCATTGCTGCCGAGGCGAAGCACAAGGAGGCTCAGGCTGATCTGCTGAGGGTCTCCTCCGAGGCGGATGACCGGATTGTGGCGAAGGTCTTGGAGGCGAAGGCTCAGATTATGGAGCGGGCAGAGGCGGCGCTGGCCGAGAAGAGTGCGGAGATCGGGCGTCAGGCGGTACAGGCTTATCGTCAGTCCGCCGAGTTCACCCGTGATATGTCGGAGGCGGTACAGGCCTATCGTCAGTCTGACGAGTTCGTCCGTGACATGTCGGACGCAGGGTCCGACTCCTTTGTCTTAGGCTTCGAGGAAGGCCTGGCAAGGGTGTCGGCTAAGTACCCCGAAATTGACCTGAGTGGGATCTCCCTTCTCGACTCCCCTCCGGCGCCATTGCCTGCTGATTCTCCAACCGTCTCCCTACCCCCTGCGGACGTGCCCGGCGTTCCCGACCCGGGGGTTCCTCCAAGTTGACCTTCTGTATTTTTGTTCTTTTCTTTGTGTGTTGGCGTTTTGCCAAGTTGTATGGGTCTCGGCCCTGAAACAATGAAAGTTAATGCAAATAGAGTTTCTTCATTTCACTTTCGTCCTTCTTCTTTTTAACTCTTGGTAGCGTCTCGCTGACTCCCGACTCTTGAAATTCTTCGGGCGCTAGGCCAGGTATCTGAGGGTTAGGCCTCAGGGAATTCTTCCGGCGCTAAGCCAGGCATCCGAGGGTTAGGCCTCAGGAAATTCTTCCGGCACTAGGCCAGGCATCCGAGGGTTAGGCCTCAGGAAATTCTTCCGGCACTAGGCCAGGCATCCGAGGGTTAGGCCTCCGGAAATTCTTCCGGCACTAGGCCAGGCATCCGAGGGTTAGGCCTCAGGAACTTCTTCCGGCGCTAAGCCGGGCATCCGAGGGTTAGGCCTCAGGAAATTCTTCCGGCACTAGGCCAGGCATCCGAGGGTTAGGCCTCAGGAAATTCTTCCGGCACTAGGCCAGGCATCCGAGGGTTAGGCCTCAGGAACTTCTTCCGGCGCTAAGCCGGGCATCCGAGGGTTAGGCCTCAGGAAATTCTTCCGGCACTAGGCCAGGCATCCGAGGGTTAGGCCTCAGGAAATTCTTCCGGCACTAGGCCAGGCATCCGAGGGTTAGGCCTCAGGAACTTCTTCCGGCGCTAAGCCGGGCATCCGAGGGTTAGGCCTCAGAAAATTCTTCCGGCACTAGGCCAGGCATCCGAGGGTTAGGCCTCAGGAAATTCTTCCGGCACTAGGCCAGGCATCCGAGGGTTAGGCCTCAGGAACTTCTTCCGGCGCTAAGCCGGGCATCCGAGGGTTAGGCCTCAGGAAATACTTCCGGCACTAAGCCAGGCATCCGAGGGTTAGGCCTCAGGAACTTCTTCCGGCGCTAAGCCAGGCATCCGAGGGTTAGGCCTCAGGAAATTCCGCTCGTTGGTCGGCCAAGGCTGGCGCAAGCCGAGGCGACCGGTCGGGGCTTCAGGCTAGTCTGCTCCCGGGATGATCATCGGGTTAGCCTGGCATCCGAAGGCCGAGCCTCGGGAAATTCCGCTCGTTGGTCGGCCAAGGCTGGCGCAAGCCGAGGCGACCGGTCGGGGCTTCAGGCTAGTCTGCTCCCGGGATGATCATCGGGTTAGCCTGGCATCCGAAGGCCGAGCCTCGGGAAATTCCGCTCGTTGGTCGGCCAAGGCTGGCGCAAGCCGAGGCGACCGGTTGGGGCTTCAGGCTAGTCTGCTCCCGGGATGATCATCGGGTTAGCCTGGCATCCGAGGGCCGAGCCTCGGGAAATTCCGCTCGTTGGTCGGCCAAGACTGGCGCAAGCCGAGGCGACCGGTCGGGGCTTCAGGCTAGTCTGCTCCCGGGATGATCATCGGGTTAGCCTGGCATCCGAGGGCCGAGCCTCGGGAAATTCCGCTCGTTGGTCGGCCAAGGCTGGCGCAAGCCGAGGCGACCGATCGGGGCTTCAGGCTAGTCTGCTCCCGGGATGATCATCGGGTTAGCCTGGCATCCGAGGGCCGAACCTCGGGAAATTCCGCTCGTTGGTCGGCCAAGGCTGGCGCAAGCCGAGGCGACCGGTCAGGGCTTCAGGCTAGTCTGCTCCCGGGATGATCATCGGGTTAGCCTGGCATCCGAGGGCCGAGCCTCGGAAAATTCCGCTCGTTGGTCGGCCAAGGCTGGCGCAAGCCGAGGCGACCGGTCGGGGCTTCAGGCTAGTCTGCTCCCGGGATGATCATCGGGTTAGCCTGGCATCCGAAGGCCGAGCCTCGGGAAATTCCGCTCGTTGGTCGGCCAAGGCTGGCGCAAGCCGAGGCGACCGGTCGGGGCTTCAGGCTAGTCTGCTCCCGGGATGATCATCGGGTTAGCCTGGCATCCGAGGGCCGAGCCTCGAGAAATTCCGCTCGCTGGTCGTGCGCCTGTCGCTTGCCGCCCGACGGGATTTCTCCGTGGCCAGCTGCGATCGTGTTTCTCCTCCTCTCCAAGCGTCGCCTGGGGAACACCAGATGGGCATTAAATGCTAATTGAGGGGTTACCTGGGAAATCGGATCGCCAGTTGCTGCTTGCGAGGAGTGTCAGTTAAGCGGCCGCGATACGCGCGTTCTTCGAGGCGGATGCGGCCTGGGCGCGAGCGGAGGTATGTGGACCTAGGGGTACAGGCCACCCGGAGTGTCCTGCACAAAGAATGCGATTAAGGAGAATAACGCTTAGAAAATCGTGGGAAGATACGCCTCGAGAGTCGGATCGGCTCCGGATTCAATGCGCCCGCATTTATTGGAGCCACCCGCATCGGAACGACCGGGGGGCCGCAGTTTGGCTATAAATATAGGTGCAGGTGCGATGGAGCCTGCCAAGCCGGAGCTGTTCAGGTTGCCATGGATCGTGGGCCTCCTCTCCGGCGCATGGTTGAAAGACCCCTACCGAAGGAACGGGAGGCGCGCCCTTCGCGACTTCCGCCAACTAGCCGTTTCATCTGGGATCAACAAGGAGGTTCTCCCCGGCGGAACTCCGCTCTAGGCGTTTCATCCGGGATCACGTCTCCCCTCCTTGAAGTTCGGCCTCCCGATTGAGCTCCGCACCAGGCGCTTGATCCGGGACCGCGCCTCCATATGCTCTTCTCCCTTGTATTCCTTCTCTCCCCTAACACTGGGGAGGACCGGAATATCCCTTGGAGGTGGCGTTCCCCTGGAGGCAGCGGGAGCTTCGTCTGCGGCGGCTCCTCGTCTTTTTCGTGAGGCGTGGATGGCGCCTCTGGGTAGGAGCAGTGTGGACTTCTCCTTCGTCCACTTCTTCTTCATCCGCGCTGGCTCTTCGTCTTTTTCGTGAGACGTCGATGGCGCCTCCGGTTGGAAGCACCCACTTCCGGTGGGATTGCAGCCGCTTCGGATGGAGGTTTCGGGATCCCAGATCTCCAGCTCCTCGGAAGTCTCCACCTCTTCTTTACTTTCTTTACACCCTAATTCCCCTCTGGGAATTCCTTGTAATCACACGAGCACGCCGTTGTAACCAGAAATTATTGAAATGAAAAGTGTTATACATTTTTGAACTGTCTTTCTGGCATTGTCGTTCTACTGGTAATACATCCGCAGGTTAGCGAAATTCCAGCTCCTTGGAATTTCTCGACCATCTAGGGCCTCCAACTGGTAGGAGCCAGGTCGGTTTACCCAGCGAACCCTATACGGGCCTTCCCAATTTGGCGCTAGCTTCCCACCTTCCGCAGGTTGAGATGCTTTAGCTCGCCTTAGCACCAGATCTCCGATTCTGAAAAGCTTCGGTCGGACCTTGGAGTTGTAATATCGGGCCACCCTCCGCTGATACATCGCCATCCGAACCTGCGCCATTTCCCTCGCTTCTTCCAAGAGATCCAGGTTCCCTCGGAGTTGCTCCGAATTGGCCTCGGGTCGGTGCGCGGCCACCCGAGGTGAGGGGAGTCCGAGCTCCACGGGGACAACGGCTTCCGTGCCATAGGTTAGGCTGAAAGGCGTCTCCCCGGTAGGGGTCCGATGCGTGGTCCGATACGCCCAAAGGACATTCTCGAGTTCTTCGACCCAAGCTTGCCCCGTCCGACCGATTCGCGCTTTGATTCCTTGGAGGATTGTCCGATTTGTGACCTCGGCCTCGCCGTTGGTTTGGGGATGCGACACAGATGTGAACCGATGCTCGATCCCGAACTCCTCGCAGAAGTCACGGAAATGCTTGTTGTCGAACTGTCGGCCATTATCCGAGATGAGGACCCGAGGTACCCCAAATCGGACAATGATGTTCTTCTTCACGAACTTCCGGACTTGCGCCTCCGTGATAGTGGCCAGCGGCTCTGCCTCCACCCACTTGGTGAAGTAGTCGATTGCAACAATCAAAAATTTCCGCTGAGTTCAAGCGACAGGGAATGGTCCGAGGATATCCATTCCCCACTGGGCGAAGGGCCAGGGTGCAGTGATTGGTGCCAAGGGGACAGAAGGGACTCTCTGGACGTTGGCGTGGCGCTGGCAGGCGTCGCATTTCCGTACATGATCCTTTGAGTCCTCCAACAAGGTAGGCCAATAATAGCCTTGCCTCATGATCTTGTGCGCCAAGGACCTAGCCCCCAGGTGGGATCCGCAAACGCCTTCGTGGACTTCGCCGAGGACGTAGGCCGCTTCCGAGGGGCGGAGGCACTTTAAGAGGGGGGCGGTGAACGAGGTCCGATACAGCCTCCCTTCATAGAGTACGTAGTGGGCGGACTTCATAACAAGTCGCCGAGCTTGATCTTCGTCTTCAGGGAGGATCCCTTCGGCGAGGTAGGCGACAAGCGGGTCCATCCAAGACGGCTCCGGATCAATCGCCATCACTGCTCCAGCCTTGCCGATGCTCGGGGCATCCAGGGTCTCCAGGTAGATCGCCCTCGACAAGTTGTGCGCGTCTGCGCCCACTAAGCGGGACAACCTGTCGGCCCTGGCATTTTCACTTCTTGGGACCTGCTGGATGTCGACACTGCCGAGGTCGGGAATGAGTGCTTGCACCTTCCGGACGTAATTCTGCATGGTCGGGTTCCGGGCTTCGAACTCCCCACGGACCTGCCCGACCACCAGCTGGGAGTCGGTGAAGACCTTCAGGCGCCGGATGCCGAGCTCCTTGGTGAGTTTGAGTCCCGTGACTAGGGCCTCGTACTCCGCCTCGTTGTTGGTCACTGGAAATCCGAACCTCAAGGCATACTCGGCTATCACTCCACCAGGACTGGTAAGGACCATCCCGGCCCCTACACCTTCGGGGTTCGACGACCCATCGATGTGAAGCGTCCAAATCGGGAGGTCGAGGCTGGGTGTTTCCGGCGACCTAGGTTCCGCCTCCTGCACCGTGCACTCAACGAGGAAATCCGCGAGCGCCTGGGCCTTGACGGCGGGTCGGGGCTGGTAGCGGATGTCGAACTCACCAAGTTCTACTGCCCACTTCACCAGCCGTCCCGCATTCTCAGGATTGCTGAGGATCTGCCGCAGCGGTTGATCGGTCAAGAGGGTGACAGAATGGGCCTGGAAATAGGGGCGAAGCCTCCTGGTCGCGGTCAGCAGCGCGAAGGCGATCTTTTCAGCCTTCGTATACCGCGTCTCGGCATCCCGTAGGACCCGGCTGATGTAGTACACAGGCTTCTGGAGCTTTGCCTCTTCCCGAACCAGTACCGCACTGACTGCGGTTGGGGAGACCGCCAGATAGAGGTAGAGCATCTCCCCTTCTTGCGGCTTGGACAGCAGGGGAGGAGACGCCAAGGTATTCCTTGAGCTGGTCGAATGCTGCTTGACATTCGGCCGTCCAGAGGAAGTCTTTCGGGCGTTTCAACACCTTGAAGAAAGGTTGGCAGCGTTCGGCCGATTTTGCCACAAATCGTCCGAGCGCGGCGACCCTCCCAGCGAGCTCCTGAACCTCCTTCACTTTGGTCGGAGGGGACATATCTTGGATGGCCTTGATTTTGTCCGGATTGGCTTCGATCCCCTGCTGGTTGACAATGAAACCGAGGAACCTCCCGGCCGAAGCGCCAAAGGCGCACTTCGCTGGGTTCAGCTTCATGTGAAACTTCCGCAAGGTGGCGAAAGTCTCCTCCAGATCCATGATGTGCTGGTCTGCATGGCGGCTCTTCACCAGCATATCGTCCACGTACACCTCCATGTTCCGGCCGATTTGTTCTTTGAAGATTTTGTTGACGAGGCGCTGGTAAGTGGCGCCAGCATTCTTCAGACCGAAGGGCATTACCTTGTAACAGTACAGCCTCCGGTCTGTTATAAAGGCAGTTTTCTCCTCGTCCTGTGGAGCCATCATTATCTGGTTGTAGCCGGAGAAGGCGTCCATGAAAGACAGCAGCTGATATCCGGAAGTCGCGTCGACCAGTTGGTCTATCCGCGGAAGCGGAAAGCTATCCTTGGGGCATGCCTTGTTCAGGTCGGTGTAGTCGACGCACATCCTCCACTTTCCGCTCGCCTTCCGGACAAGTACGACATTTGCCAGCCATTCGGGGTAGCTGACCTCCCTTATGAATCCTGCCTCCAAGAGCTTGTCTACCTCCTGGTCGACCACTCGGATCCGATCCGGGGCACAGTGTCTCTTCTTCTGTTTTACCGGTCGGTGGGTCGGGTCGACGTTGAGGGCGTGAGAAATGACCTCCGGGTCGATCCCAGGTACATCGGCCGCCGACCAGGCAAACACATCGACATTGGCTCGGAGGAATTCCACCAACCGGGCCCGAGCTCCCAGGTCGAGATTGGCGCCGACCCGGATCGTCCTGTCCGGGCGACCTTCCTCGAGGGGAACTTCGATCACACCCTCGGCCGGCTCCCCGTGCCGCAAGGCCACCTCGTCTCTGGCGTCGAGGGACTCGACGCTTAAGGCTTCTACGGGCTTCTTCCCTTTGAGAGTTGCTAGAAAACATTGCCTTGCGGTCGGTTGGTCGCCTCGGACCTCTCCAATCCCGGCCGCCGTGGGGAACTGCATGAGCAAGTGGTACGTAGAGACCACCGCGCGAAGGGCGTTCAGTCTGGGTCGTCCGAGGATAGCGTTGTAGGCCGAGGGAACACGGACGACCAAGAACCCGAGCCGCACCGTGGCTTCTGCGGGTGCAACGCCCGCAGTCACAGGCAGCTCAACGACACCTTCGGCCGAGATAGCGTCACCAGTGAATTCTATGAGGGGGGTGGATGTTTTGTGCAACAATTGTCTGGACAAGCTCATCTTTTGGAAGGCCTCGTAAAACAAAATATCAGCTGAGCTTCCACTATCCACAAGAACACGCCTTACATCCTAGTTTGCCATAGTGAGGGAGATCACCATGGCGTCATCGTGGGGGGTCTGAACCCCCGTTACATCTTCATCACAAAAAGTGATAACATTACCGACCCTCTGCCTCTTTGCGACGGCTGCCCCTGACGCTTCAGTCGAGCCCCCTGCGTTCCTCTCGGGCCTGGGGGCAGCCCCCAGTGATAGTGTGGATCACGCCCGCGACGGGTCGATTCTGCTCCCGAGGCTCCTGAGGGGCCAGGTCGGCCGGACGCGGGTCTGCGGGGGGACGTCGGTCGTTCACAAATCGACCGAGACGCCCTCAGCGGATGAGAGCCTCGATCTCGTCCCGAAGCTGGAAGCAGTCTTCGGTGTCGTGGCCGTGGTCCCGGTGGTACTCACAATACGCCCGAGAGGGCCTCCTTCCAGGAATCTTCTTCATCTGTCTCGGGACCGGGAGGTCCTCCCGCCCCTTGATTTCCATGAGGATCTGGGCCCGGGGAGTCAGGAGAGGAGTGTACCGGTTGAAGCGTCGGGGCGGAGAACGAGGGCGTAGGGCGCCGTGGTTCCTCGCCGGCGACAGGCTTCTGCGCCGACGTTGAGGCGTCGGGCTCCTCCTCTGGCGTGCTTCTTTTAGCCTTTTCTTCCCGAGCTTTGGAGGGATCTCGGCGGCCTCCTTGCTCCGGTGGGCGGCCGCCTCCTCGGCGTCCGCATACTGGTTCGCCCGGGACAACAGCTCCGGGAAGCTCCGCGGCAGGCGTTTGTCCAGGGAGAAGGTGAGTCTGCCCTTTCGGAAGCCACGCTTCAGGGCTGAAAGAGCCACCTCCTGGCTCAGGTTCCGGACTTCCAGCGTAGCCTTGTTGAAGCGGGTAAGATAATCCCGCAAGCTTTCTCCCTCGTTTTGCCGGACATCAAAGAGGGAGTTGGAGACCAGTCGCCGCCGGCTACTGACGGCGAAATGGGTGATGAAGAAGCGAGTAAACTGGTCGAAGGACTGGATTGAGTTAGCCTCCAAGCCGGCGAACCACGCCCTTGCCGGGCCACGGAGGGTCGCCGGGAAGGCCTTGCAGAGGAGAGGATCTGATGCTCCGTGGAGGAGCATAAGGGTCCTGAAACTCTCGACGTGATCCCGCGGGTCCGCCGCCCCGTCATAGGGCTCGATCGCCGGCATTTTAAACCCCGGCGGATTCGGGGTCCGCAGGATCCTCGAGGCAAGCGCCGGCTGGGAGGAGATCTCCAAGTCGGCGAAGGGATCTTTGGAGTGGCCCTTCAGGACCTGGAGTTGTCGGTGGAGATCGTCCATCCGCCGGTCCAGGGAGCGCGACCGATGGGTGGGAGACAAGGAGCACCGAGAGGGGGACCGACTGGAGCGCGGGTTCCTTGAGGACTAGGGGGTCTGGGAACGCGCCCGGGCCCGCCTCTCGTACCCCGCGCAGCTCCGATGGGAAGGTCCCGGCAGAATGGACCGTGCTCGAGAATCTTCCTCGCGCCGGCGCTCCTCCCCATGGGAGAGGAAGGAGCGCAGGTTGAGGAGGACAGGTGAGCGCTCAGGGAGCAGCGGCTCCTGGGCCCGCTGCGGCGCCCGAGACATCACACCCTGCAGGTTCTGCACTGCCTCCGCGAGGGTGCGAACCTGCTGGGCTAACTGGTCGAACTGAGCGGCTTCGACCATCTGAATGGGGGGTGGAACGGTGGAGTGTTGCTGAGAATGTGTTGGAGACGCTGCGGCCTCCCGGCCGGAGGCGCGAGAGGCCCCGCGACCGGAGGCATTGGAAGCTCCACGACCACCTCGCCGTGCCATTACGATCGCTCTGAGATTCGTCCCTTCCTCTAGCGCCAACTGTTGCTGGTGGTCCAAACCGAGAACGATTGGCACAGCGGTGTGAACGGGGTTCCGTTTGAGTTGCCTTGGTTGGTGTTGATTGCGCTCCACCTTCCACCGGAAAACCTGCAAGCAAGCCTCGCACCACCACTGGGGTAGTGGGGGCCCTCCGACGATCAAGTCAGAGGAGATTGGAGGAGAAGGAGAGATAATAGTAGCAAGTAAGAGAATGCACTGGAAGTTCTTGCTTACCCCCCTCCTCCCCCAGCCGCATATATACCAGGCTGGGGGGTCTTTCAGGGGGGTTCGTCATCGTGGGGCACGATGGAGCTGCCACTGACACGGCCGTTACAGGGCGTCGTGGGGCAGCGCTGGGTACGGCCATGACAGGGCGTAGTGGAGCTCCGCCTTGTACGGCTGTTACAGGGGATCGTGGAGCAGCGCCAGATACAACCGTTGCAGGGAGTAGTGGAGCAGGAGGCTGCGGCGTGCCTCTGGAGAATAGCCTGTCGTTATCGAGAGATGTCCGACTCGGGGTCGGGCTGCGGAGACGAAGATATCTGACTCGGGGTCGGATCGCTGGATCAAGGGGCTGCCGACTCGGGGTCGGGCTGCGGAGCCGAAGATGTCCGACTCGGGGTCGGATTGCTGGATCAAGGGGCAGCCGACTCGGGGTCGGGCTGCGGAGACGAAGATGTCCGACTCGGGGTCGGATTGCTGGATCAAGGGGCTGCCGTAGTCTTCCTGGGCGCGCGTGCCGGTCACGTGGGGCATGGTGGCTAAGTTCCCCCGTAACAAAAGGTATTTGTCACCTTTAAGAAGTGAAAAAGTCTGGTGGAGAATGAATCTGATACAAAGATAAAACGACTAAGGTCTGACAATGGCGATGAGTATGACAGTAGTGAGTTCAAGGAATTCTGCGCAGTGAATGGAATTCGAATGGAGAAGACAATACCGAGCATACCGCAGCAAAATAGGATGGCTGAGCGAATGAACAGAACCCTGAACGAGAGAGCCAATAGTATGAGGATCCATGCTGGTTTGCCCAAGATGTTTTGGGCCGAGATAGTCAACACCGCAGCGTATCTGATAAACAGAGGCCCGTCGGTTCCCTTAGATTGCAAATTACTTGAAGAAGAGTGGACAGGAAAAGTAGTAAATTTGTCACACTTGAGGGTCTTTGGGTGTGTCTCATTTGTGCACATCAATGCAGAGAAAAGAGACAAGCTAGATGCAAAGTCCAAAAAGTGTTTCTTCATTGGATATGGTACAGATGATTTTGGTTACAAATTCTGGGATGCGCAGAACAAGAAGGTCATCAGAAGCAAGGATGTAATATTCAATGAGCGAGTTCTCTATAAGGGCAAGAATATTTCAGATCTTGAGAGTGCAGGGGAGCAAAGCAAGAAAAATCAACAAGTTGAGTTGCAAGAGATTACAGAAGAAGACGTTGCCAAAAGAGTTCAGAAAAATCCTGAAAATTCAGAAACTGTTGCGGCACAACCTCAACCAAGTATACCGCAGCTGAGAAGATCTACAAGAATCTCCAGACAACCGGATAGATATTCATCCTCTTTACATTCTCTGCTATTGACAGATGGAGGCGAACCCTAGTGTTATGAAGAAGCCATGGAAAGCGAAGATTCGGTGAAGTGGGAGTTAGCCATGAAGGACGAGATGAAGTCCTTGGATAGAAATCAAACTTGGGAGCTTAGTTCACTACCAGAAGGTAAGAAGGCTTTACAGAACAAGTGGGTCTACAAAGTTAAAGAGGAACATGATGGCAGCAAGAGGTACAAAGCAAAATTAGTTGTGAAAGGCTTCCAACAGAAGGAAGGTATCGACTACACTGAGATTTTTTTCTCCGGTAGTCAAATATTCATCAGAGTGATTCTGAGTATTGTCGCAGCAGAAAATCTGTATTTGGAGCAGTTGGATGTTACAATTGCATTTCTCCATGGAGAGATTGATGAAGACATCTACATGCAGCAATCTATCGGCTTTGCAGTCCCTGGCAAGAAAAACTTTGTATGCAAGCTGAAGAAAAGTTTGTATGGTTTGAAACAGGCCCCGAGGTTGTGGTACAAAAGATTCGACGGATTCATGATCAACAATGGTTTTGCAAGATGTCAAGAAGATCATTGTTGTTATCTCAAGATACTTGATGACAGTTTTATCATCTTACTCTTGTATGTTAACGACATATTGATAACCGGACCGAACCTACAAGAGATTGAAAGATGGAAAAAAGAGCTATCAAGGGAGTTTGCAATGAAAGACATGGGTGCAGCAAAACAGATGCTTGGGCTGAGGATTGAAAGGGATGAGGTGGATGGAACACTGAAGCTTTCTCAAGCTAACTACATTGATAAGGTGTTGAATAGATTCAATATGACAGATGCAGATCCTGTGAAGACACCTTTGGCAAGCCACTTCAAACTTTCAAAAGAGCAATCACCCAAGGATGATGAGGAGCTGAAGAAGATGTCAAGGGTACCATATGCTTCGGCCGTAGGCAGCTTGATGTATGCTATGATATGCACGAGACCCGACATTACACATGCAGTGGGAGCTGTGAGCAGATACATGGCAAATCCGGATAGACAACATTGGGAGGCTGTCAAATGGATCCTAAGATATTTGAAAGGTACCAGAAATGTAGGCTTGTGTTATAGAAAAGACAGTCAAACACTACAAAGTTTTGTGGATGCAGACCTAGGAGGTGATACTGACACTAGAAGAAGCACCACAGGATATGTTTATACCATAGGCGGGATAGCAGTGAGCTGGTTCTCACAGCTGCAAAAGATCGTTGCTCTTTCGACAACTAAGGCAGAATATGTTGCCATTACAAAAGCTAGCAAGGAGATGATTTGGCTGCAAAACCTTCTGAAAGAGCTAGGTAGAGAGCAGAACTGTAGTGTACTATTCTGCAATAGTCAGAGTGTGATAAGTGATAAATAATGCATAAATTAATATCTTATTCATAGCACTTATCATTATTTTAATTCACAAATTTTGTAAATTCAACTAAAAAATGTATTACCTTCACCAGTGCATTTTAATGAATTATCAAAGGTAATTCAAGTTTGATTTGATTATTTATTGATTAAGTTTAATGCATGCAGGTTAACTCAAGCTCAATTAGGTAAAGCCTAAATGGACACTACATCATTTCACAATTTTATATTTTCAGAGTCGACTCCAATAACTCTTTTTCAAAACCCAGTGCTTCCCATTAATTCCTGACTCTTCATACGTTCACCTAAATTTCTCCTCACTCATTCCAACTCTTTTTCCACATGATCCTATTTCAATAAAATCCCTTCAATTATTTGTTTCGCATATCTCAAAGTATATCATCTAGTTGCACAGATCCCAAAGCTTCAACCAATCCGAGTCCCTTTCTAGAGCCTGTTCAAAGAACAAAGCCGTATCACTCTCCCGAACCAAATCCAACACTCGGCCAGCTATTCCTATCAGAATAGAGCTCCATCGTCCAAGCCAATCGATCCCTCCGAGTACAACATGAATTCGTAAACCATCCTCGGAATTCCATCACCCGTGGATCAAACCAGTGAACCTTCCCAGATTTCCCTCGCGCCCGTGTTCACCTTCCACGTCCACGAACCAAGCCAACAGCCGCTTGTATTCAACCTCATCCGCAAGCCATCCCGCGATGCATATCTCTTCCTCGGCTTCATCCTCCCGTGACCCCCAACTCCATGCACCGCATCCGAATATCCCGATAGCATTCCGGATAACAACCAAGCCAGCTTCTTCCTTCCCACGCTCTCATCCAAGCACCGTACGTGTCTTCCATCCAAGATCATCTCTTCTTCCCAGCTCATCTCCCCACCCACGTCGTTTCGGATGAACTTCATCTCTCTTCCGAGTCCAACAAACAAAGCTTTGTTCCAGAACAGATCCAAGACCCCTCTCCCATGATCCACGGGATAGAATCGAACCAATCTTCTTTTGGATTGATCCCAATGTCCCGCACTCCATCTCCTCATCCTCCCGAATCATCCGCAGATCCAATCTTAGCTCCAAGCCATCAGCCGTGAGCTTCATCCGCATCCTCTGTTTCGCGTGAAGTTTCGCGTCCAAATTCCCTCCACGTCCACGGCCTTCTTCCCGTTTGATTACAAAGATTATCTTTTCAACTGTGAACAGCATCCTCTCGTTCCGGATCAACTCAATTCAGCCGCGTGCAGCTTCTCCTCCGCGTTGAAGTATGATATCTTCCGGCTTGATAATTCCCAGCATCCCATTCGTGAACCATATCCTCCCCTGTTCCGAGTTCATCCCTTCTCCCACGGATCATTCTGCATCTAAAGAACAGGCCAATCCTCATCCACGTTGAAGCAGCGTTGGTTTCTCCCGCTACATTTCCACCGCATCCAAGGATCAAGGAATTTGCCTTATCCTGTTTCCATTCATCCTTATCTCCCCTCAACCGTGAGCTCTGAAGGGATCACCTCAATCTTTCCATCATTATCTGGCACTTGAAACATAGGAGGAGGGAGGGAGAGCCTGCTGCTTATAAAAGGGGAGACGCCTCTTCTTCGGGAGCCAACTCTCTTCGGAGGAGGGGGTACCACGACCATAAAAAAAACAGAGGAGGGAGAGAGGTTTGGCTATTTTGGGAATAACTTCCCACATAGAAGGAGCCGACGGGAGGAAGGAGGAAGGAACCAATCATCATGAAGTTCTCCTGCAGTGCAGCTGTTCAACTCTTCATGGAAGGCTGATCTCCTCTCCAGGGCTGGATGCAGCCCTAACAAAGGGACACGGGTTTTATATTTTGATTTATATTCTTGGAGTTGTATAAACCTTATTTTGCTTCTAATGAATATTTTATTTCATCTCATATTTAATTTCTGTGATTTTAAATATGACGTTTATACAATTGTTCTTCATGATCACTAGGTAAATATAAGATAGTCCATGCTTAAGAAAGATGCGATGTGCTGCCACCTTAGATTAGGGTAGACATTTCATGCTAACTAAAGATGGATTATGCCTAAATTACTTTTGTGAATTTCTATTAAAATGCTTATTAGGCTTGTAGCCAATTTGCATGTTTATCCAAGAATAAATTAAAATATAATTAATCTTTGTTCCGATGTTAGTGGTGAATTCCTTGCCCTAGGTTCTCCCAAACTGATATCATTTTAATTGCATTTCTTATTAATTTTCTAGTTTAATTTTCTTCACAAACTTTTCCTTTTAAATATTTTTTTTAAAGAAAAATAACTATACTCCAATCCCTGTGGATCGATACCCGTAATCACTATCCTACTAGATACGTGCTATTGCGTGGTCTTTAAAATTGACTATCAGAGTGCTATTCACTTAGCTAAGAACCCAATGTTTCATGCGAGAACGAACCATATACAGCTGAGATATCACTTCATCAGGAAGTTGCTAGAAGATGGCAGTTTGTTACTTGAGAAAATTCAAGGAGCAAAGAATTCAGCTGATATGTTGACTAAGACAGTCACTATAGAGAAATTGAGGCGATTGTTGCCCAAGAAGACAACCCAAGAGGGGGGGTGAATTGGGTTTGGATTAATTCTCGACCAATTAAAAACTATGATTAGTAATTAACTAATTCTATTGCAAGCAAACTAGTTAAGTTACTAGATGAAGTGAATGAAGAGAGAGAGAGAGAGGACAGCGGCCAATACAAACACAAACCAATTTATAGTGGTTCGGAGCTAACCCTTGCTCCTACGTCCACTCTCCAAGCTTTACTTGGGAGTTCACTATAATTTCTTGGATTACAGTCGGTTGTTTTACAAGTTCACAACCCAACTTGTTGTTTTCGCGAGATCACAACGAACTCGGTCGGTTTTCACATGCTCATCGACTAGAACCATCCGATTGTTTTTCCGGGATCACAATCGAACCCTTACACCGTTGGTTTTAATTTCGGCTCACCAACAAACCTTACAATCCTTGATTCAATCCTCTGATTGAATCAAGTAAGAAAACAGTTTGAGAAAAGTTACAAGGAAAGCTTCTTTATAAGCAAATATTAATCAATATAAATAGAGTAGAGTTAGAAGCCCTCAAACAGATTTTGGAAGAGGAAGAAGGGGCTTCTCGAACTCTGAGTCTCCTCTTTGAGTGTACTTGAGATCTGATGTCAGAGGAAGAGCCTTGAATGCGAAGGAAAGACTTGTAGGAATGTATTGAATGCGTTTCTTCCTTCTTTTGCTTGTCTTTTCTCTCAATTGACTCTTGGTATATGGAAAACACTTAATGCATAGATGGAGTAACTCTCTTGATGTCTACTACTGTTCAATCTGTCTATTTAAACAGTCCCACTTGAAAAATAGCCGTTAAACACTGATTTATGGCCGTTCTGCACAGTCTGCACCTCCTGATAATATATCCGTTGGGATCGGAGTCGACTCGTTCGATCTAGAGTCGACTCGGCTGTTGCTGGAGTCGACTTATGCTTTACTGGAGACGACTCGCCCACTATTCATGATTTGAATTAAAGTACTGTCCCGTCCTGGAGTCGACTCGGGCCAAATCTAGAGTCGACTCGCCAAGATCTGGAGATGACTTGGCATGTTGGAGACGACTCGTTCTCAGGATTCCAGAGATCTATTTTTCTGCATTTCTTTCTCGAGTCGACTCGAATCATCTTGGAGTCGACTCGGCTCTCAGAGCCCGAAAACTGATCCTCTGTCTTTTGAGTTGAACTGCCTCGGAGTCGACTCGGATTATCTTGGAAGTCGACTCGGCTGACTTGGGGTCGACTCTCGTATTCTTGGAGTCGACTCGTTCACAGAGTCACTTTGTTTGGTTTTCTGCTTTCAGTCTGCTTTCCTCTAAGAGTCGACTCTTGCTTGTTTAGGAGTCGACTCGCCAAACGTTGGAGTCGACTCGAATTCTTCTGGAGTCGACTCGGTAATAGGGTCCAGAAAACACTTCTCTGTCTTTCTGTCTGTTACTCCTTGGAGTCGACTCGAAACTGTCGAGAGTCGACTCGGCAAGCATCGGAGTCGACTCGAATCCTTCTGGAGTCGACTCGGTTACAGGGTCTGAAATTCATCTTTCTGTCCTTCTGTCTGTTCTCAGTCGGAGTCGACTCGTAGTGTACCGGAGTCGACTCGAGCTTGTGCCAAAACCTCTGAAACACTTAGAGTCGACTCGCACTCTTTCGGAGTCAATTCGAGCTTCAGACTTTGGCTTAATTTAGTTCAACACTTATCCAAATGACTTGGAACAAAAGCTCGATGCTCTTAAAGATAAATTCACATATATTTGCCTGAAACACTAGATTGAATTCATTAGTACAACATGAAATATACTCAAATGCTTTGAGCTCATCAAAATCAAATAGGGGTATAACCAATCACTCCACAGCGATGCATGGCCTCAATTGGCCTCCAAAGATAGTTGAATGAAGGTGCCGTACAGAGAATACAGATCAAGATATGGAAGTTTGTTTATTTTTCAGATAGATATATGACTGGATGTATCAGTCTCCAAGTGGGAGAGTTGTTGGGATGTGGAGCCTGATCCATTCCCTTTTTTTAAGACCTCTATGTGCACTATGGTGGTGGAGGATCAAGGAAAGACAATCCGGAAAGAGTTCGAGAAGATTCAGAGTTGAATCAGCAAAGAAAAAATCTTCAACAAGGTCCAGAGTCGACTCCAGCAGACTTAGAGTCGACTCTGGCACGCAGGCAGACTTGGTACAGTTTTTTGGAGTCGACTCCAGATCCATAGGAGTCGACTCCCCAGTGTTGGAGTCGACTCGAGAACTCCAGGAGTCGACTCCCACAGGCAGACAGAGAGGCATTTTCTGTGGACTGTTGCCGAGTCGACTTGCAGAATTACAGGAGTCGACTCGAGCACGTTTTTTACGTAAGGCTGAGTTATGAACCGGATCCAAGCCAAGGTTTTTTGATGCCCTAATCAAAGTAAGAGATTGGGAGGTATATATAGACTTCTTAAGGGACACGAGAAGTGTGTGAAAACCTAGAGAAACCCTAGAACTCATTAACGAGAGATTTCAAAAGGAGATCCTTGGTGTGCATCAGGAAGACGACGTGTTGCTCGTCTTGAGAGAGATTATTTGCTGTGAAAAAGAGTTTGTTCTCTTCTCTTAAATCTCTGTAACTTTCTTTGATCATATAGTGAAATATTGATCTGTGCGGCTGTGGACGTAGGAGCAAGGAACCGAACCACATAAACTTGAGTGTCTTGTGCATTTGCTATTGTTCTTTGCTGTATTCTTCTTTCTCCTATTATTCTATATATTCCGCAAGCGTAGGATTGATCTCTAACATGTGATTGTGGTGATACTATGATGATTTACTCCATATTTCTTATGTTAAGTTATGTGTATCCTGTTATTGATGACTGCTCATATATTCTTGAGATTTCACCTTGAGCCATGATTATATCTTGTCTCATGTGCATAATATTCTCTACTCCACTCACTGAGTATTCATATACTCACTCTCCAGTTTGGTATTTTTGATTTCAGGACAGTTGTTGTATAGAGAGGAGCAGGGTTAGAGATTGCCTGCTAGCTGTGCCGCTCCATAGTATAATGTAGGTTTATATATTTTGGTGTATTATAAACCTTCTGTTGTATATAGTGTATAGTTACAGTCATAGATCCTGTTGTGGATATGGGTTGACCATGGAAGGATTGGAAAGCAGGTATATATATATGTGCAGATCAGTTGTGTGCCTGTGATAATGTATTGCTATATATTGTTCAGGTTTATTATGTGACAGATTATGTGATTGCTGCTCTGGCAGGTAGTATTGTATATATTGAGATAATCTTGACAGGTCAATATAGGAAAGGTGATCATTTTGTGCATGTATAATGCCAAAATTTTCAAAATTTATTGATGATTGATAGGTAGTAGGGTTCTACGTGGTGGCTGGTGGCCTTATGCCTACCCACACTCTAGGACCGTCGCGGCGGCCCGTCGAAACGGTGCGAGGGTCATGACATGAGTACTAGAAGTGAGGTCAAATCTTGGGTTTCTGTGTAGTTCCCCTACTGGGTTTTTGGTTCTTATGGGGTTTCTATGGGGAATAAGTGATGTTACGGGGGAACTTAGCCACCATGCCCCACGTGACCGGCGCGCGCGCCCAGGAAGACTACGGCAGCCCCTTGATCCAGCAATCCGACCCCGAGTCGGACATCTTCGTCTCCGCAGCCCGACCCCGAGTCGGCTGCCCCTTGATCCAGCAATCCGACCCCGAGTCGGACATCTACGTCTCCGCAGCCCGACCCCGAGTCGGCTGCCCCTTGATCCAGCAATCCGACCCCGAGTCGGACATCTTCGTCTCCACAGCCCGACCCCGAGTCGGCAGCCCCTTGATCCAGCGATCCGACCCCGAGTCGGATATCTTCGGCTCCGCAGTCCGACCCCGAGTCGGCAGCCCCTTGATCCAGCGATCCGACCCCGAGTCGGATATCTTCGTCTCCGCAGCCCGACCCCGAGTCGGACATCTCTCGATAACGACAGGCTATTCCCCAGAGGCATGCCGCAGCCTCCTGCTCCACTACTCCCTGCAACGGTTGTATCTGGCGCTGCTCCACGATCCCCTGTAACAGCCGTACAAGGCGGAGCTCCACTACGCCCTGTCATGGCCGTACCCAGCGCTGCCCCACGACGCCCTGTAACGGCCGTGTCAGTGGCAGCTCCATCGTGCCCCACGATGACGAACCCCCCTGAAAGACCCCCCAGCTTGGTATATATGCGGCTGGGGGAGGAGGGGGGGTAAGCAAGAACTTCCAGTGCATTCTCTTACTTGCGACTATTATCTCTCCTTCTCCTCCAATCTCCTCTGACTTGATCGTCGGAGGGCCCCCACTACCCCAGTGGTGGTGCGAGGCTTGCTTGCAGGTTTCCCGGTGGAAGGTGGAGCGCAATCAACACCAACCAAGGCAACTCAAACGGAACCCCGTTCACACCGCTGTGCCAATCGTTCTCGGTTTGGACCACCAGCAACAGTTGGCGCTAGAAGGAGGGCCCGAATCTCAGAGCGATCGTAATGGCACGGCGAGGTGGTCGTGGAGCTTCCAATGCCTCCGGTCGCGGGGCCTCTCGCGCCTCCGGCCGGGAGGCCGCTGCGTCTCCAACACATTCTCAGCAACACTCCACCGTTCCATCCCCCATTCAGATGGTCGAAGCCGCTCAGTTCGACCAGTTAGCCCAGCAGGTTCGCACCCTCGCGGAGGCAGTGCAGAACCTGCAGGGTGTGATGTCTCGGGCGCCGCAGCGGGCCCAGGAGCCGCTGCTCCCTGAGCGCTCACCTGTCCTCCTCAACCCGCGCTCCTTCCTCTCCCATGGGGAGGAGCGCCGGCGCGAGGAAGATTCTCGAGCACGGTCCATTCTGCCGGGACCTTCCCATCGGAGCTGCGCGGGGTACGAGAGGCGGGCCCGGGCGCGTTCCCAGACCCCCCAGTCCTCAAGGAACCCGCGCTCCAGTCGGTCCCCCTCTCGGTGCTCCTTGTCTCCCACCCATCGGTCGCGCTCCCTGGACCGGCGGGTGGACGATCTCCACCGACAACTCCAGGTCCTGAAGGGCCACTCCAAAGATCCCTTCGCCGACTTGGAGATCTCCTCCCAGCCGGCGCTTGCCTCGAGGATCCTGCGGACCCCGAATCCGTCGGGGTTTAAAATGCCGGCGATCGAGCCCTATGACGGGGCGGCGGACCCGCGGGATCACGTCGAGAGTTTCAGGACCCTTATGCTCCTCCACGGAGCATCAGATCCTCTCCTCTGCAAGGCCTTCCCGGCGACCCTCCGTGGCCCGGCAAGGGCGTGGTTCGCCGGCTTGGAGGCTAACTCAATCCAGTCCTTCGACCAGTTTACTCGCCTCTTCATCACCCATTTCGCCGTCAGTAGCCGGCGGCGACTGGTCTCCGACTCCCTCTTTGATGTCCGGCAAAACGAGGGAGAAAGCTTGCGGGATTATCTTACCCGCTTCAACAAGGCTACGCTGGAAGTCCGGAACCTGAGCCAGGAGGTGGCTCTTTCAGCCCTGAAGCGTGGCTTCCGAAAGGGCAGACTCACCTTCTCCCTGGACAAACGCCTGCCGCGGAGCTTCCCGGAGCTGTTGTCCCGGGCGAACCAGTATGCGGACGCCGAGGAGGCGGCCGCCCACCGGAGCAAGGAGGCCGCCGAGATCCCTCCAAAGCTCGGGAAGAAAAGGCGAAAAGAGGCACGCCAGAGGAGGAGCCCGACGCCTCAACGTCGGCGCAGAAGCCTGTCGCCGGCGAGGAACCACGGCGCCCTACGCCCTCGTTCTCCGCCCCGACGCTTCAACCGGTACACTCCTCTCCTGACTCCCCGGGCCCAGATCCTCATGGAAATCAAGGGGCGGGAGGACCTCCCGGTCCCGAGACAGATGAAGAAGATTCCTGGGAGGAGGCCCTCTCGGGCGTACTGTGAGTACCACCGGGACCACGGCCACGACACCGAAGACTGCTTCCAGCTTCAGGACGAGATCGAGGCTCTCATCCGCCGAGGGCGTCTCGGTCGATATGTGAACGACCGACGTCCCCCCGCAGACCCGCGTCCGGCCGACCCGGCCCCTCAGGAGCCTCGGGAGCAGAATCGACCCGTCGCGGGCGTGATCCACACTATCACTGGGGGCTGCCCCCGGCCCGAGAGGAACGCAGGGGGCTCGACTGAAGCGTCAGGGGCAGCCGTCGCAAAGAGGCAGAGGGTCGGTAATGTAATCACTTTTTGTGATGAAGATGTAAAGGGGGTTCAGACCCCCCACGATGACGCCATGGTGATCTCCCTCACTATGGCAAACTATGATGTAAGGCGTGTTCTTGTGGATAGTGGAAGCTCAGCTGATATTTTGTTTTACGAGGCCTTCCAAAAGATGAGCTTGTCCAGACAATTGTTGCACAAAACATCCACCCCCCTCATAGGATTCACTGGTGACGCTATCTCGGCCGAAGGTGTCGTTGAGCTGCCTGTGACTGCGGGCGTTGCACCCGCAGAAGCCACGGTGCGGCTCGGGTTCTTGGTCGTCCGTGTTCCCTCGGCCTACAACGCTATCCTCGGACGACCCGGACTGAACGCCCTTCGCGCGGTGGTCTCTACGTACCACTTGCTCATGCGGTTCCCCACGGCGGCCGGGATTGGAGAGGTCCGAGGTGACCAACCGACCGCAAGGCAATGTTTCCTAGCAACTCTCAAAGGGAAGAAGCCCGTAGAAGCCTTAAGCGTCGAGTCCCTCGACGCCAGAGACGAGGTGGCCTTGCGGCACGGGGAGCCGGCCGAGGGTGTGATCGAAGTTCCCCTCGAGGAAGGTCGCCCGGACAGGACGATCCGGGTCGGCGCCAATCTCGACCTGGGAGCTCGGGCCCGGTTGGTGGAATTCCTCCGAGCCAATGTCGATGTGTTTGCCTGGTCGGCGGCCGATGTACCTGGGATCGACCCGGAGGTCATTTCTCACGCCCTCAACGTCGACCCGACCCACCGACCGGTAAAACAGAAGAAGAGACACTGTGCCCCGGATCGGATCCGAGTGGTCGACCAGGAGGTAGACAAGCTCTTGGAGGCAGGATTCATAAGGGAGGTCAGCTACCCCGAATGGCTGGCAAATGTCGTACTTGTCCGGAAGGCGAGCGGAAAGTGGAGGATGTGCGTCGACTACACCGACCTGAACAAGGCATGCCCCAAGGATAGCTTTCCGCTTCCGCGGATAGACCAACTGGTCGACGCGACTTCCGGATATCAGCTGCTGTCTTTCATGGACGCCTTCTCCGGCTACAACCAGATAATGATGGCTCCACAGGACGAGGAGAAAACTGCCTTTATAACAGACCGGGGGCTGTACTGTTACAAGGTAATGCCCTTCGGTCTGAAGAATGCTGGCGCCACTTACCAGCGCCTCGTCAACAAAATCTTCAAAGAACAAATCGGCCGGAACATGGAGGTGTACGTGGACGATATGCTGGTGAAGAGCCGCCATGCAGACCAGCACATCACGGATCTGGAGGAGACTTTCGCCACCTTGCGGAAGTTTCACATGAAGCTGAACCCAGCGAAGTGCGCCTTTGGCGCTTCGGCCGGGAGGTTCCTCGGTTTCATTGTCAACCAGCGGGGGATCGAAGCCAATCCGGACAAAATCAAGGCCATCCAAGATATGTCCCCTCCGACCAAAGTGAAGGAGGTTCAGGAGCTCGCTGGGAGGGTCGCCGCGCTCGGACGATTTGTGGCAAAATCGGCCGAACGCTGCCAACCTTTCTTCAAGGTGTTGAAACGCCCGAAAGACTTCCTCTGGACGGCCGAATGTCAAGCAGCATTCGACCAGCTCAAGGAATACTTGGCGTCTCCTCCCCTGCTGTCCAAGCCGCAAGAAGGGGAGATGCTCTACCTCTATCTGGCGGTCTCCCCAACCGCAGTCAGTGCGGTACTGGTTCGGGAAGAGGCAAAGCTCCAGAAGCCTGTGTACTACATCAGCCGGGTCCTACGGGATGCCGAGACGCGGTATACGAAGGCTGAAAAGATCGCCTTCGCGCTGCTGACCGCGACCAGGAGGCTTCGCCCCTATTTCCAGGCCCATTCTGTCACCCTCTTGACCGATCAACCGCTGCGGCAGATCCTCAGCAATCCTGAGAATGCGGGACGGCTGGTGAAGTGGGCAGTAGAACTTGGTGAGTTCGACATCCGCTACCAGCCCCGACCCGCCATCAAGGCCCAGGCGCTCGCGGATTTCCTCGCTGAGTGCACGGTGCAGGAGGCGGAACCTAGGTCGCCGGAAACACCCAGCCTCGACCTCCCGATTTGGACGCTTCACATCGATGGGTCGTCGAACCCCGAAGGTGGAGGGGCCGGGCTGGTCCTTACCAGTCCTGATGGAGTGATAGCCGAGTATGCCTTGAGGTTCGGATTTCCAGTGACCAACAACGAGGCGGAGTACGAGGCCCTAGTCACGGGACTCAAACTCACCAAGGAGCTCGGCATCCGGCGCCTGAAGGTCTTCACCGACTCCCAGCTGGTGGTCGGGCAGGTCCGTGGGGAGTTCGAAGCCCGGAACCCGACCATGCAGAATTACGTCCGGAAGGTGCAAGCACTCATTCCCGACCTCGGCAGTGTCGACATCCAGCAGGTCCCAAGAAGTGAAAATGCCAGGGCCGACAGGTTGTCCCGCTTAGTGGGCGCAGACGCGCACAACTTGTCGAGGGCGATCTACCTGGAGACCCTGGATGCCCTGAGCATCGGCAAGGCTGGAGCAGTGATGGCGATTGATCCGGAGCCGTCTTGGATGGACCCGCTTGTCGCCTACCTCGCCGAAGGGATCCTCCCTGAAGACGAAGATCAAGCTCGGCGACTTGTTATGAAGTCCGCCCACTACGTACTCTATGAAGGGAGGCTGTATCGGACCTCGTTCACCGCCCCCTCTTAAAGTGCCTCCGCCCCTCGGAAGCGGCCTACGTCCTCGGCAAAGTCCACGAAGGCGTTTGCGGATCACACCTGGGGGCTAGGTCCTTGGCGCACAAGATCATGAGGCAAGGCTATTATTGGCCTACCTTGTTGGAGGACTCAAAGGATCATGTACGGAAATGCGACGCCTGCCAGCGCCACGCCAACGTCCAAAGAGTCCCTTCTGTCCCCTTGGCACCAATCACTGCACCCTGGCCCTTCGCCCAGTGGGGAATGGATATCCTCGGACCATTCCCCGTCGCTTCAGCTCAGCGGAAATTTTTGATTGTTGCAATCGACTACTTCACCAAGTGGGTGGAGGCAGAGCCGCTGGCCACTATCACGGAGGCGCAAGTCCGGAAGTTCGTGAAGAAGAACATCATTGTCCGATTTGGGGTACCTCGGGTCCTCATCTCGGATAAAGGCCGACAGTTCGACAACAAGCATTTCCGTGACTTCTGCGAGGAGTTCGGGATCGAGCATCGGTTCACATCTGTGTCGCATCCCCAAACCAACGGCGAGGCCGAGGTCACAAATCGGACAATCCTCCAAGGAATCAAAGCGCGAATCGGTCGGACGGGACAAGCTTGGGTCGAAGAACTCGAGAATGTCCTTTGGGCGTATCGGACCACGCATCGGACCCCTACCGGGGAGACGCCTTTCAGCCTAACCTATGGCACGGAAGCCGTTGTCCCCGTGGAGCTCGGACTCCCCTCACCTCGGGTGGCCGCGCACCGACCCGAGGCCAATTCGGAGCAACTCCGAGGGAACCTGGATCTCTTGGAAGAAGCGAGGGAAATGGCGCAGGTTCGGATGGCGATGTATCAGCGGAGGGTGGCCCGATATTACAACTCCAAGGTCCGACCGAAGCTTTTCAGAATCGGAGATCTGGTGCTAAGGCGAGCTAAAGCATCTCAACCTGCGGAAGGTGGGAAGCTAGCGCCAAATTGGGAAGGCCCGTATAGGGTTCGCTGGGTAAACCGACCTGGCTCCTACCAGTTGGAGGCCCTAGATGGTCGAGAAATTCCAAGGAGCTGGAATTCCGCTAACCTGCGGATGTATTACCAGTAGAACGACAATGCCAGAAAGACAGTTCAAAAATGTATAACACTTTTCATTTCAATAATTTCTGGTTACAACGGCGTGCTTGTGTGATTACAAGGAATTCCCAGAGGGGAATTAGGGTGTAAAGAAAGTAAAGAAGAGGTGGAGACTCCGAGGAGCTGGAGATCTGGGATCCCGAAACCTCCATCCGAAGCGGCTGCAATCCCACCGGAAGTGGGTGCTTCCAACCGGAGGCGCCATCGACGTCTCACGAAAAAGACGAAGAGCCAGCGCGGATGAAGAAGAAGTGGACGAAGGAGAAGTCCACACTGCTCCTACCCAGAGGCGCCATCCACGCCTCACGAAAAAGACGAGGAGCCGCCGCAGACGAAGCTCCCGCTGCCTCCAGGGGAACGCCACCTCCAAGGGATATTTCGGTCCTCCCCAGTGTTAGGGGAGAGAAGGAATACAAGGGAGAAGAGCATATGGAGGCGCGGTCCCGGATCAAGCGCCTGGTGCGGAGCTCAATCGGGAGGCCGAACTTCAAGGAGGGGAGACGTGATCCCGGATGAAACGCCTAGAGCGGAGTTCCGCCGGGGAGAACCTCCTTGTTGATCCCAGATGAAACGGCTAGTTGGCGGAAGTCGCGAAGGGCGCGCCTCCCGTTCCTTCGGTAGGGGTCTTTCAACCATGCGCCGGAGAGGAGGCCCACGATCCATGGCAACCTGAACAGCTCCGGCTTGGCAGGCTCCATCGCACCTGCACCTATATTTATAGCCAAACTGCGGCCCCCCGGTCGTTCCGATGCGGGTGGCTCCAATAAATGCGGGCGCATTGAATCCGGAGCCGATCCGGCTCTCGAGGCGTATCTCCCCGCGATTTTCCTAAGCGTTATTCTCCTTAATCGCATTCTTTGTGCAGGACACTCCGGGTGGCCTGTACCCCTAGGTCCACATATCTCCGCTCGCGCCCAGGCCGCATCCGCCTCGAAGAACGCGCGTATCGCGGCCGCTTAACTGACACTCCTCGCAAGCAGCAACTGGCGAATCCGATTTCCCAGGTAACCCCTCAATTAGCATTTAATGCCCATCTGGTGTTCCCCAGGCGACGCTTGGAGAGGAGGAGAAACACGATCGCAGCTGGCCACGGAGAAATCCCGTCGGGCGGCAAGCGACAGGCGCACGACCAGCGAGCGGAATTTCCGAGGCTCGGCCCTCGGATGCCAGGCTAACCCGATGATCATCCCGGGAGCAGACTAGCCTGAAGCCCCGACCGGTCGCCTCGGCTTGCGCCAGCCTTGGCCGACCAACGAGCGGAATTTTCCGAGGCTCGGCCCTCGGATGCCAGGCTAACCCGATGATCATCCCGGGAGCAGACTAGCCTGAAGCCCCGACCGGTCGCCTCGGCTTGCGCCAGCCTTGGCCGACCAACGAGCGGAATTTTCCCGAGGCTCGGCCCTCGGATGCCAGGCTAACCCGATGATCATCCCGGGAGCAGACTAGCCTGAAGCCCCGACCGGTCGCCTCGGCTTGCGCCAGCCTTGGCCGACCAACGAGCGGAATTTCCCGAGGCTCGGCCCTCGGATGCCAGGCTAACCCGATGATCATCCCGGGAGCAGACTAGCCTGAAGCCCCGACCGGTCGCCTCGGCTTGCGCCAGCCTTGGCCGACCAACGAGCGGAAATTTTCCGAGGCTCGGCCCTCGGATGCCAGGCTAACCCGATGATCATCCCGGGAGCAGACTAGCCTGAAGCCCCGACCGGTCGCCTCGGCTTGCGCCAGCCTTGGCCGACCAACGAGCGGAATCTCCCGAGGCTCGGCCCTCGGATGCCAGGCTAACCCGATGATCATCCCGGGAGCAGACTAGCCTGAAGCCCCGACCGGTCGCCTCGGCTTGCGCCGGCCTTGGCCGACCAACGAGCGGAATTTTCTGAGGCCTAACCCTCGGATGCCTGGCTCAGCGCCGGAAGAAGTTCCTGAGGCCTAACCCTCGGATGCCTGGCTCAGCGCCGGAAGAAGTTCCTGAGGCCTAACCCTCGGATGCCTGGCTCAGCGCCGGAAGAAGTTCCTGAGGCCTAACCCTCGGATGCCTGGCTCAGCGCCGGAAGAAGTTCCTGAGGCCTAACCCTCGGATGCCTGGCTCAGCGCCGGAAGAAGTTCCTGAGGCCTAACCCTCGGATGCCTGGCTCAGCGCCGGAAGAAGTTCCTGAGGCCTAACCCTCGGATGCCTGGCTTAGCGCCGGAAGAAGTTCCTGAGGCCTAACCCTCGGATGCCTGGCTTAGCGCCAGAAGAAGTTCCTGAGGCCTAACCCTCGGATGACTGGCTTAGCGCCGGAAGAAGTTCCTGAGGCCTAACCCTCGGATGCCTGGCTTAGCGCCGGAAGAAGTTCCTGAGGCCTAACCCTCGGATGCCTGGCTTAGCGCCGGAAGAAGTTCCTGAGGCCTAACCCTCGGATGCCTGGCTTAGCGCCGGAAGAAGTTCCTGAGGCCTAACCCTTGGATGCCTGGCTTAGCACCAGAAGAATTTCCTGAGGCCTAACCCTCAGATACCTGGCCTAGCGCCAGAAGAATTTCAAGAGTCGGGAGTCAGCGAGACGCTACCAAGAGTTAAAAAGAAGAAGGACGAAAGTGAAATGAAGAAACTCTATTTGCATTAACTTTCATTGTTTCAGGGTCGAGACCCATACAACTTGGCAAAACGCCAACACACAAAGAAAAGAACGAAAATACAGAAGGTCAGCTTGGAGGAACCCCCGGGTCGGGAACGCCGGCCACGTCCGCAGGGGGTAGGGAGACGGTTGGAGAAGCAGCAGGTAATGGCGCCGGAGGGGAGTCGAGAAGGGAGACCCCACTCAGGTCAATTTCGAGGTACTTAGCCGACACCCTTGCCAGGCCTTCCTCGAAGCCTAAGACAAAGGAGTCGGACCCCGCGTCCGACATGTCACGGACGAACTCGTCAGACTGACGATAGGCCTGTACCGCCTCCGACATATCACGGGTGAACTCGGCGGACTGACGATAAGCCTGTACCGCCTGATGCCCGATCTCCGCACTCTTCTCGGCCAGCGCCGCCTCTGTCCGCTCCATAATCTGAGCCTTCGCCTCCAAGACCTTCGCCACAATCCGGTCGTCCGCCTCGGAGGAGACCCTCAGCAGATCAGCCTGAGCCTCCTTGTGCTTCGCCTCGGCAGCAATGCGAGCAGCCTCAGCCTCCTCCAGGCGCGAATGAAGCTCCTGGTCGCTCGCGCGGGACTTCTCCAAGGCCGACTCCAATTCGCCCAGCTTGGCTTCAAGAGACCGGGTTCGGTTGCGGGCGTTGTCGGCTGACCGCTGGGCCTTCTCCCACCTCTCCCGGTAGTCGGCAGCCTTCCGGGACTGCTTCTCGGCCCGCTCCTCCGCCTTCTTGATCTCGCCCTCGAGACCCGAGGCAACCTTGAGTTGCTCCTGAGCCTCCAACAGTTGCTTCTCGAGGGTGACGAAGCCGAGTGCCCGCTCTTCGGCCACCCGGAGCCTCATCTCGAGGTCCCTGGTCGTCCTCCCCGCCGCAGCCTGACCTCCCTCCTCTACTGCCTTCAGTTGGCTCTCGGCCCTCGCCAGAAGCCTCGCCTGTTCCTCGTAGTACTCCTCCAGGCGGATCATGTACTGGGCGAGCTAAGAGATAGGAAAAACGAGGGCGTCAGGCGGGGATCAACAGAGCCTATAAATGATGAAAGCGACCGAAAAGAACACTCACCGACATGAGACAGACGCAGCTGGCAGCCCCAACGTCAGGGACCCTCATCTCCCGGACCTGCCTGCGGTCCTTCTCCAGTAGTACCGTCTCGATGAGGTTTCGGGCGCCGGCGAAAGTGAAGGCCGACCCCGACTTCTCCCCGGAGTCGGACGGTGGTTCTGCAGCCTTACCCTTACCCATCGCTTGGGGAAGAGTCATGCTGACCATGCTCGGGGCGGGGACCGCCCCTGGAATTGACAGGGTCCCGCTCGGCCGGGGCCTCGGCGCGTCCCTCCTCGTATCATCCGGAGCCGACCGAGTCGAAGGCTGGGCTGGGGACCGATCACGTCCGACCCGTCCATCTCGGGCGCGCCCGGGTGATGCCTCCGGAGAAACGGTAGTCTCGGCATCGGAGGGCTGATACAGCGTCAACTCCCGGTCCGCGCCCGCGGCGTCCCCCTGATCGGTGGGTCCGGACCCGTCTGTCGGCGTCGGAGTCGCCTGCCGGCGGGACTTCTTCGCCGGTGGGGCCCCGCTCGGAGGAGCTCGTTTCTTCCTCCGGACTGCTTCCAGTAGGGACGTCCTACCAACAGCCGTTGCCTTGTCCGACCGCATGACGTCGTCGATCTCTGCAAAAAGGACGAGGTGGTCGGAGGTTGAGAAACTGAAGGAAAGAACGAGACGAAAGAGGAGAAAAGAGCTAAAAAAGAAATGGTGGCGGGCTCACGGTCAGTGGGGACCGAGCTCAGACCAACGTTCACCAAGGTATCCTCGGAAATAAGGCAAGCCACCGGGGGGAGCCGGCCCTCGGCAACCAACCCCTTCAAGACGGCGACGCCATCGGATTCCTCCCTCGACAACCTCGATAGGCCAATCGGGGACTTCATCGGCGTCTCCCAGGTTGCCCTGATTCCCCAAGAGGGATCTACGTCAATGAAAAAGAAACGCTCCTTCCAGCCGTGAATGGAGGAAGGAGCCTCCTTGACGAGGCCGCACCCTCGCCGCGCCGCAAAGCACCACCACCCTTTGTCCTAGGGGTGGCCGCTCAGGCCATAGCATTCCCAAAAGACATTCAGGGTGGCGGGAACCTCGTGCATGCGGCAGAGAACCTGGAAGGCCGTCAGGGCGCGCCATGAGTTCGGCACCAGTTGCGTCGGCGCCACTCTTAAACCCCGAAGCACCTGCACAACTAAGTCCGAGGGGGGAAAGCGAAACCCAGCCTGAAGAATGCCCTCATTGATGGCGACCTTCCCTGGAGGAGGATGGGACATCCTCTCCTCAGGCCCCGGGAGCGTAACATTGCAGGCCTCGGAAAGGTAGTATCGAGCCACGAACCTATCTAGGTCTTCAGCGACCAGCTCCGACTTAATGCGGTCTGCTCTCACTTCGCCCATCCCTAATGGCCAGTGAATCTACGGTCAGGACGGGGTCAAGAAGGGGGAAAGGACCGGAACGACTGGAGTACCCTAATACAAAAGGAGAAAGTATGGAGAGCCTTAAATTGAAGAATGGGGCAACTCACCGGAAGAAAAGGAAGAACGGCTCCGAGAGCGTCAAAGGAGGAGCAAGCGAACAGTCCGACGGC
The DNA here is from genome assembly GCF_009389715.1 of Phoenix dactylifera. Taxonomy (NCBI): domain Eukaryota; kingdom Viridiplantae; phylum Streptophyta; class Magnoliopsida; order Arecales; family Arecaceae; genus Phoenix; species Phoenix dactylifera. The sequence continues at coordinate 16,116 of NW_024067899.1, read as the reverse complement.
AATGACGGCAGCGTAAAGGAGAAACTCGGAGATGTCTGTAAAGAGAGAGGCGGACGGAGGAGGGCCCCCGGTTAAATAGGCGGAAAGGTGGGTGACGCCACGGTGAGGATGCCTGGCTGCCGAAGGGTCGCTCGCGCCCCAAAGGCAAATCGACGCCATTAAGGAGGGATGTCCGCCGAAATCCTCAGACTGCCAGGTCAGCAACAACCGCCATACGCCATAAAGAAGGCGGGGAGCTCGAAGCGCGCGTGCCTCTCCGAGGGATGGCGGCAATCACGAAGCATCACTCCCTTCACCCGTTCCCCTTCTGGTTCCAGGCTCGGAAGTGGGGGGCTACTGTTACGGAGGAACTTAGCCACCATGCCCCACGTGACCGGCACGCGCGCCCAGGAAGACTACGGCAGCCCCTTGATCCAGCAATCCGACCCCGAGTCGGACATCTTCGTCTCCGCAGCCCGACCCCGAGTCGGACATCTCTCGACAACGACAGGCTATTCCCCAGAGGCACGCCGCAGCCTCCTGCTCCACTACTCCCTGCAACGGTTGTATCTGGCGCTGCTCCACGATCCCCTGTAACAGCCGTACAAGGCGGAGCTCCACTACGCCCTGTCACGGCCGTACCCAGCGCTGCCCCACGACGCCCTGTAACGGCCGTGTCAGTGGCAGCTCCATCGTGCCCCACGATGACGAACCCCCCTGAAAGACCCCCCAGCCTGGTATATATGCGGCTGGGGGGAGAAGGGGGGGTAAGCAAGAACTTCCAGAGCATTCTCCTACTTGCTACTATTATCTTTCCTTCTCCTCCAATCTCCTCTGACTTGATCGTCGGAGGGCCCCCACTACCCCAGTGGTGGTGCGAGGCTTGCTTGCAGGTTTTCCGGTGGAAGGTGGAGCGCAATCAACACCAACCAAGGCAACTCAAACGGAACCCCGTTCACACCGCTGTGCCAATCGTTCTCGGTTTGGACCACCAGCAACAATTACCAACTACTAATTTCTTTCATATATATATATATATATATATATATATATATATAGAGAGAGAGAGAGAGAGAGAGGGAGGGAGCTAGAATTGGCTACATATTAGTGGATCTCCATTCAAATTTGGTCAGGCCTAGTATTTACACAATTACACCATATCTTAACACCACACACATGGAAGCTTTAAAGTAGAATCAAACAAGACTTTCAAGCATAGAGCCAAGGTCTAGTGCCAACGTGATCACATAGATGGCTAATAATAGGAATAGACTGAGAAAACCATGCTGCAGTACAATTATGGAGAGACAGCCAACAAAAATCATGTCAGGACAAGCCGAAGAAAGGTTAATGATAGGCCAGGGTTGACAAAGTATGAATATCAGACTGACGAGTATTGCAAAGGAATCATGCTAGTAGACGAACATAGCAGGTAGATGACTAGCATCAATTATCAGAAATATTAAGAGTGGAGGCCAAATGTAGGTACTAACTATCCAAGTGAATACTTATTGTATTTTAGTATAAATAATTGATTTATACTTTGTATAAAGCACCCTTGGATAATCAAATCAATATATTTTATCCTATTTAGTATATCATAGTTTCTACTTTAGGAGTAGGAGTTACTTAGCTTTGTATTATTCTAGCCTAGCACTATATCTCCACCATAGCCCAGCACTATACTCCTTATCCTTATCCACATCTGCCTCCTTCAAACGATGGTGTGACGATGAAGAAAATCGTTGAAGGTGAAGGCATTTAGACCTATGCTACTCTCTATCCTCCCTTCAATTATCATAATCTTTCGGGCTGATCCAACACTTGTGGCATGCCCGCGCCTATCTACCCTCATCATTTGACATGTTACCACTCTCTTCCAACACATCTAGATGGGACTCCGCCCATGGATCTCGTCGTACATTCGATGGGATGGAAAGAGACCAAACATCCAGATTGGAAGACAGTTTTTACATTGATGATCTGAGCTATTGGATATAATATACTATCTCTGAACTACTTACACATAAAGAATCATATGATTTGGAGACTTTTAGTCTATACATCAAGTGGTCAAAAAATTGAATAGTCTAAATAATATATATATATATATATATATATATATATATATTTATAATCACTTGATGCATAGGTTAGGAATCTCCAAATCATATATCGATGTATGACCTTCATTGTCTCATGTAGAACTGACCGGATCTGAGTAGAAATCTACTTGATTCACTACAAAAAAAAGAGCATTGCTGACGCTTTTTGTTGCCTATACCGATGTTTATAAGCATCGTTAGTTTTATTAGCAACGCTTTATAAAGTGTCGCAAGCATCAACAATGTGTTAAAAAAAAAATTGCTAACACATGAAGAAAGTGTTGCTAACTACCGATGCTTATAAGCATCGCTAATTGGCGACACTTATTAGCATTGCCCTTTGCTGACACTTGTATGCATCGGCTAATAGCAACGTGGTGGGACTTAGCCTCTGACGATGCTTATAAATATCGTTTTAGGTTCTAGGTTTCCGACGACACTTATAAGCGTCGTCTTAGGTCCTAAGCTTCCGACAATGCTTATAAGCGTTGTCTTAGGTCCTAGGCTTCCGACGATGCTTATAAACGTTGTCTAAAGTCCTAGGCTTCTGACGACGCTTATAAGCATCGTCTTAGGTTAGTGATTAGGCGGAGTTTAGTGAAAGTTAGGGTTAAGAGTGTGTTAATGCGTAGGATTCTGACGACGCTTTTAAGGAATAAGATTAGGCCCTCTTTCCATGGATCTGACGGTTAGCTGAATGTCTTTGGGCATGATGGTAACGCGCTTGGCATGGATGGCGCAAAGGCTGGTATCCTTGAAGAGACCGACGAGATATACCTCGGCGGCCTCCTCGAGGGTGGCGACAATGGAGCTTTGGAAGTGGAGGTCTGTCTTGAAGTCCTGGACTATCTCACGGACGAGGCACTAGAAGGGGAGCTTGCGGATGAGAAGCTCCATGCTCTTCTGGTACTTGCAGATTTCTTGCAATGCCACCATCCTCTAGCAGAAGCAGTGGCCGGGGCCGATTTCGAGCCGACTTCGTCGCCAACTGCTTGTGGGGGGCCTTGCCGCTGGTGGACTTTCATGCCATCTACTTGGTTCTCACCATTTCAAAAAACGAAAGCTACAATCAGGGTTTCAAATTAGAAGATTGGGGATTAGGGCTTGGAGAAGGAATGTAGAGACTTGGGAGCAGGGAAGGGGATATTTGTAGGGGATGGGAAGGTGAGGGAGAGTCAGGAGGTTTGAAATTTCGGAAATTTTGCGTGCGTGCATTGATTTAGAGAGTTGGATTGTTTGGTAGCGAATAGTGAAGAACTCCTTCCAAAATAGCATGCGGATCGCGATCCGCGGTGCTCTCCCATTCGGATACAATGCATCTAACGACGCAATTTCTAAAAACACTGGCGCGTTGGTCCAAAAAAAGTATGATAATAGTACATAAGGCATTGTAGTTATGGGGGGACTTGGCCTCCGACGACGCTTATAAGTGTCGTTTTAGGTTAGTGTTTAGGCAAAGTTTAGTGGAAGTTAAGGTTAAAAGTGGGTTAGTGCATAGGATTCCGATGATGCTTTTAAGCATCATCTAGCCTTTTTTCCTCATTAGCATCCGACGACACTTATAAACATCATCTTACTATTTGCTTTCGACAATGCTAATTAGTGTCGTCTTAGTTTCATCCCTGCCAACGCTATTTAGAAGCATCGGCAAATTTTGGCGTCGGAGCCAAAATTACCGATACTTCTACCTGGCATCGGTATATATATGCCGGCATTCCTCTATTTTCTGTAGTGATTGTAGTCAAGTCCAACTATATATGTGTGTGTGTGTGTGTGTGGAGTGAGAGATAGACTAGGCTACACTCAAATGGATCTCAACTCAAATCCAATCATGTCTAGATTGGATGATGGAGGTCTCATATCGATGATCCAAGCCATTGCATATGATTTAGTATCTTTATAATACCTACAAATCAAGTTATGCAATTTGGAGACTTTTAGCCTGTGCATCAAGTGGTCAAAAAAATATGTACTATTTCATGTTGTTTAAACTGTCTATTTTTTGGCCACTTGATGGATAGGCTATGGATCTTCAAATCATATGCTTTCTAGTGTATAGACAGTTTAGAGATAACAGATCATATCTAATGGCTTAGATTATCTATTTGAAATCCCTATCATCCAATCTTGTTATGACCGGATCTAAGGGGAGACGCACTCGAGTATAGCCAAGTCCAACTCTCTCTCTCTCTCTCTCTCTCTCTCTCTCTCTCTCTCTCTCTCTCTCTCTTTATATATATGTGTGTGTGTGTGTGAGAAAGAGAGAGAGAGAGATAAAGATAGATTATGCTCTTTTTGAGAGGCGAGAGTATCTAGTTCCCTCGAGTTTGAAATCAACAATAAAGTATTCAAATTGAAAATTCATATCATTAATTATAATCTATATTACTAAAATACCAAAAAAATAAAAATAGTATATTTTGGTGTTCTCTAACCGATGGATCATATGAATATGAAAATGAACAATTTCATTGTGCTAGCATGCTAAAATACATGGTACAACATTTAAATTGAAAATTCACCTTATTAATCATGATTTATACATGCATGCTACAATATATATAGATTGAAATCAATAGATTTTAATGCTTAGACCATAAAAAATATGATCTCACATCATTTTATCTATTCACTTTAGGTTATAGAATATCAAAACAAGTGATTTGTGGTTTCAAAGTAGTTTCATTGGTATAAATATTGACTTGGTGGAGATTTTTTAATTTGAATGCCTCATTTTTGATTATGAACTCAAGAAGAGTGGTTACCCTCTTCTTCATCAAAGTCTGTGCACACGTACGTACATACATACATAAATCTCACCCTTCTTTTCTGCATATCACAATTCCACTCAAATAAGTCTAACAATTTTCAATTGTTCATAAATATCGTCACCTAGCATCAAACAGCAAATTGTAGATAGAACCAACCACTCTAACATGTGTCAACTATTATGATATTTACTTTGAAGCTCCCTACAACGACGGTGTTATTAAAACAGATCACAGTCATATTTCAAGGCTCCGAGTTAACCAAAGCCATACCCCAATACACACACACACACACACTCGCAGAGAGAGAGAGAGAGAGAGAGAGAGAGAGAGAGAGAGAGTACCGGCGGATGCCGCACTAAAGGCATCTTCATCCGTGTCCCTCAAGTGGATCCTGAGTCTCGTGGTGTAGTTGGGACGAGCCGCATAGAAATCCTCGACGGCCAAGGACATACAAGTCCAGCTTATGTTCCCGATCCATGACCTTGTGTCCAGGATCACGCCCACATCAAATGGCACGGTGGATTCTGCGAAGGCCCTTTGAGGCCCGATGCCCAGAGAAGAAGATACGAGGAGTTGAAAGAGAAGAAAGGGGAGAGGAAGAAGGAGATGGGTTGAACTCCTCATGTGAAAGCTTGGGACACTAAAGGGCATGAGAACCCGTTCATTTTGTGTAGGTGCATGCGACGAGGAGGAGGTGCAGCCGGTCCAAGTCAAGGTCTCTTCCCATCTTTATTAGGTTCAGGGCCAAGTTCCACGAAGCTCCAGCTGGCGACACCTGGTCTATGATTGCAAGTGGATTCAATAACCGCGTGGATAATATGCACGGAGCATGATGCGCGGGCGAAAAGCCCGCGCATGACTTTTGAGGTTTGTGATAGACTACCAAAAACGACTGATCTACATGCTCGAATTTTTCGACAATGGGTGCCGACTCTAGCCTATATACATTACTTCTAGAGAATCCTCAAAATAAATACTCTCGAGCTCTCTTACGCTTTCATATTGTCGTTATGCAGCTCTCACAACACCTCCGCTATTCTTTGAGAATCCGTTTGACTTAGGTATCGAAGAGTTCCATATTAGATACTCTCCGATAAGAGGATTTCTTCGTCTTTGCTGTTTTAGGTTAGATCCGGCATCGTAGCAAAGGTCCGAGCATGGCTTTTCTTCCCAACACCACCTCAGGAGAGACTAGCATTGGAGCCATTACCATCCAAGCACAACAACCACCACCTTGCCACCTCGAAGGTACATAGCAACCTTCGACAGCTAATCGTCTGAGCCCTCCAGCAAATTAGCTAGCTTGAAATCTTGGTTGGGCTAGTTTCCAATAGCAATAGTTCATAAATTCATGGGCTTAGGCAGGACCGTCTGGAATCTGAAGAGTAACCGACCTATGGAACAACACATAGCTAGTCTTCTCTGTACAAATATGGATTCATATCGAAGTCACCAAGAGATGAGCTATGATTAATAATCGTGCGAGGACTTCATTTTTTTTTCTTAGGCGGGCGTCCAGGGGCGGCCCAATACATTTGGAGGCTTAAGGAGAACTTACTAAGAGAGGCCTTTTTTTAATAATAATAATAATAATAAATTTTTAATAAGTGCAAAATACTTTAAAAAAATTATTTAAAAATAATCCGTCTAGCTTTTTGATATGCAAAATTGCTAATCAAACTTTTGTACTCAAGATTCATTAAAATACTATTTTCAATCGATAATATAGCTAATCCATTTAATCTTTCTTGTGACATAGTTGACCGCAAATAAGATTTTATCAACTTTAATTTTGAAAAACTTCTTTCCGCAGAAGCAACTGTTACAGGTATTGTTAACAATATCCTGTAAGCAATGCATGCATTTGGAAAAGAATCTATTTTTTAATAAAACTTAAAGTATCAATAGGGGTACTAGTTTCTATTTGTAAAACTTCTTTTAAAATGTTTAACTCCGAAAACAGATCAAGACCATCAATATCAGAATATTCACCGTGCTTTAAAAAGTTTTCAAGATTAAGACAACACCTTTTCAAATTCTCTTCATTCAAAGATTTTAACTTTCTAAAATTAAACAAAAAACCAAAAACATCTTCATATATGGTGAATTATTCAAACCTATTTTGAATTAAAAAAATAGCTTGATCTACTATATATAAAAAGTAATCAATTCTAAAAGATTCTTCAGCTGATCTTATTGTTTCATCATCAGTATTTTCATCAAATTGTTTTTTTCTACGGATTTCATGTTTTTCATGAAATGTAGGTTCTATTTTCATTTCATTTGCAATTTCTTTAGATGAATTCCAAGTATTCAAAAATCTATTTTCTCTATAACTTTTCAAATAAGAAAGAAGACCTTTTAATTGATCTATAGCAACATCAATATGCATGTCTTCAGATTGTAAGTTCTTACTAACTGAGTTAACAGCAAACAATATATCGTACCAAATATTCATGCCTAATAAGAATTCAAAATTTTCAATCTCATATGTAGCTAAGCATATGGCTTCACTCTTTGTTTTAAGATCTTCACTAGTTTCCGCTAATTGAACTAAGGCATCTCTTATTTTAGGAGCTTGATGTTTAATTGCTTTGACACTTTCAATACGACTTTCCCAACGTGTCTGTGACAAAGGTTTAAGAGTTAATGTAGATACATTATCTTGTAAAATTTTCCATTATTTTGTAGAAACAGAAAATAAGGTATAAATTCGTTGTATCACTCCAAAAAAAGATATAGCCTTAGGACGGGAGTTAGCAGTATTACATAATACTAAATTCAAGTTATGACATTCACATGGTGTGTAAAATGCTCTAGGATTTATATCTAATAATCTTCTTTGTACACTTTGATGTTTTCCTTTCATATTAGATCTGTTGTCATACCCTTGTCCTCTTATATCATTAACCTCAAGTTTATGTTTTTCTATTATATTTATAAGTTCATTAAAAAGGCCCTTTCCAGAGGTATCATCTACTTCAAAAAATTCTAAAAAAAATTATTCTACTTTTACTGAGCTTGTTGAAATATCTACATATCTTAGAACTAGGGTCATTTATTCCTGATGGCTTACATCAGAAGTGCAATCAAGTATTACAGAAAAGTATTGTGCTTCTTTAATCATTTTGATTATTATAGCTTTAATTTCAGATGCTAATATTTGAATCAATTCATTTTGCATATTATGACCTAAATAATGATTGTGAATTTCACCATGTTGAATGCGTCGAATATGTTCTTGCATTACTGGATCAAATTCTGCAATCGTTTCAATAAAACTTAGAAAATTTTCGTTATTGTTTTGATAGATCTTTTCTATCTTTCCTCAAAATGCTAAATTATTTTTTGCAAGATTTTTTACGGCAACAATAATTCTTAATAGAACTTTTTTCCAATGATCTTTCTCTTAGTTTATTTGTTCTTGGAGACTTTTATCAATTGTCTTATTTTTTAGCAATCTCACTTCTAAATCAATCCACCTATTCATACTAATAATATGTTCATTAGTTGTTTCATGACTTTTAAGCTTGATACCTAGATTTTTTCAATCCCTACTTCCTTCATTAACTAATTGACTCATGCTAAGCTTTGAATCAAATAATTTACAACAAAAACAATATACCTAATCCAAATCCTTCGAATACACTAACTATCTTCTATCATATTTTTCACCATTAGGTAACTTACGAATGTAATGTATAGTAGAAAAGTGTCTATTATTTTCATCTCTAGAAAATAAAGTTCATAATCTCTAATTGGACCTCTTTCCACTAATAGATCTTCAACTTTGTATCAATATTTTTTCATTGACCAGGATCATATATATATATATAGAAATAGAACTAGTTTCATTAAACTCTACACTATCCCTATTTATCCTATCTCCATCTAATTTCTTATTGTGTTTTTCACTAGATATTGTTTCAGTAGATATTTGAATACCACTATAAATCTGGTTGTCAATCTCATTTTGGTTCGTTCTTTTTAAGTCATCTTCCAACTCTATTTCGTTCTGAGTTGAACTTGATGTAGTGTTTTGTTTATTTGTGACAATAAATCTATCTAAAGCACCTTTTTGAAATTGAATGAGTTTTTTCAATTTTTCTTTTCTTTTTGAGTTTTTCATACCCACATTCAAATTTTCTATTAGACATTTGAATCTAAAAATAATATTATCAAACAAACAATTAAAGCAATCACTACAAACAAATCAAAATAGAATAGAGTTGAAAACGATAAAACCCGAAATATCAATAGAAGCGGTGCCGGACTTGACGACGAACTCAAGTTCCAACAAGCCGGTGCCAGACTCGACGACGAACTCAGATCCCAACAAGCGGTGCCGAACTCAACGGCGAGAAGGGGTGCCGAAGCTACTGTCAATTTTAATGGAGACCCTAGACATGAAAAGCTATTGTCAATTTTTAAGAATAAACATAAAGATTTATTTTCTTAAAACAATAGCTTGAACAAGTATCCGACAATAAAAATTTTGATGGCATTGAAATGAAAATAGTAAAGTGGAACTATGGAAATGGGTGCAAAATGGAGCTCTGTAACGGAGAGTACATCATGACATTAAGCTCTGTAACAGAGAGGCCCTTTAGGGTGTTATTTGTCTCTAAAAAGGCCGAGGTACATCAAATTACAGGCTACTAAAGAGCTCCAAGGGTGTGTATTGCGTAAAAAAATAAAGGAAGAGAACCAAATCAGAGTCATTGCATCACTTTCCATCAACACTACCAATAAAAAATAAAAATAAAAACAGAGGAAGAGAACCTAATCAGTATTATTCAGTATTCACTATTCAGAAACCTGATTATGAAAAAATAATCAGAGCAAAACAGAGCAAAGAGAACCTGATTATGATTTATGAGTATATAATAACAAAAATAAATAAGTAATAACCCATTACCCAAGTAACCCAATAGAGATAACACCCTAAAGGGCCTAAACCCGTTCTCAGAAGGCGGAAGCTCACCTGAGTCAACCTCTGGGCTCCGGCGACGGCGGCGAGGACGGAGGGCTGGGCCGATAAGGAGAAGAGATGGGCGAAGGATGGAACTCGGAAGAACCGAGCAGAGGACGGCGAACGCGAAGCCGCGAAGGACGGAACTTGGAAGATTAGAAGAACCGAAGATTGAACTAGGGATTAGCGATTAGGGAAGGAACTGGGAAGGACTCCGACTCTCCTCTGGTTATCTACTTATCTGGGAGACTAAGATTCTACCATTCTGGTGACAACGACCGGCGGATGGAGAAGACGGGCTATGGAGGCCCTGGATCGTACTTCGTAGGCAGCCATACGCCCATACCCCGTTGTCCGTTGCCCGTTGGGCGTTGGCCATGCCTCGAGGCCCTGGATCGTACTTCATAGGCAGGCAGGGCAGCATCGCAGCAGCCAACTATGAATCCTACCAATGATGGGCAGCTGAAGGCTTGGAGCAGCTCGTAGGTAGTAGGCTTCCTTCTGACTTCTTCTTCGACGGCGAATGGCGATCCCAAATTCCCAATTCCCATAAATAGCGATGCACTGGAGAATCGAGGGCCGGAGGCCTTAGGCGACCGCCTCGGTCGCCTAACGCTTGGGCCGCTCCTGCGGGCGTCTCACAGTATACGAGTATGGAGACACCCAATAAAGTTAGAAAAACAATATATCACGGAGAGCCATGGGCAGTGAGGACTTCATAATTGTTCGCCATATTTAAATAATTTGTAGATTTTATTTCTGAGGAAAATATTATTAACTTGTATATTTGCATATTAACTGCAAAAAATTAATTTATAAGATTTGCAAATTATGTGCAACTTATTCGGGAAATATTTATGCATCATGTATTTATGCTTGTACCTGTATACTTTCCTTGTCCCATTTTTGAGACTTCTCACATTTTGGCATGTACCAAACTACACTAATCAGTATATAGTTGCTCGTAATGCTCTAATTATTAACTCTTCAAATTCTTCGCCTTCTTAGACCATTTTACAATGAATAATTGAAATATTTTTTTTCTCTGTCTTGCATAAAACAGGATTATTACTCACAAATTTGCCATTCAGGAACTGGCCTATCAAGTGGAATCCCCAAAACATGCGGTCCACATGACAATAGTGATGTGCTTAAATTTGTGTCTCAGTTAGTTATTCATTGTTTATAAAAGGAAGACAAGAAAATCTCATTACTAAAGTTCTCTTGCTCGACATAATTAAGATAAATAGATAACTACGTCACTCCCTTTTGTTCTTTCTGCTTATGATTTTTTTTTTCCTTTGCTAAATGAGCCTCTAAAAATTAGATATGCGGTTTCTCTTACATACCCTTTTTCTTTTACATGCAGATGCCAACTGATTTAGTTGGTAAAGTTATTAGACTGGGGCATCCAACGACTTAGGTATGAATCCCACTAGATAACCCCTTTCTCTCGCATATCCTAGGGATAATGTATGCAGTTCAAGGTAAAACACGATCCAAACTAAAATCATAACACAAAAATACCTCCAACATCATTGCAACTATAGTAATAATAATTAAAAAACTCTCAGCACCTTAACATTATCTAGATCAAAATCTTCTCTTTTTTTTTGATGAAAGATCAAAAAAAAACCCGACGGTTTCCCAACACGCCCAAGTGATAGTTTATGCCGACGCGTTTTTGCGTCGGCGAAACGATCATATGTCGACGCTTTAATAAGTGTCGGAAAATTTTTGGTTTTGCCGACATTTTTATGTAGCGTCTGTAAAATCTTTTTCTACTCAGATATTGCTGGTGCTTTTTGCGACGCTTTTTCTAGCGTCGGCCGGATATTTACCGACGCTTATTAGCATCGGTAAAAGTTCTAAAAAAACATGGGTAAAAGATACTATTCCTGTACTGAAAGGCGCCTCTTCCAAATAGAGCATGCACCAATTGCTTACTCTGCGCCTTGGTCAATCCGATAAATCGTTCATTAGCATAAATGTCGAGATGATTCTGATTAATTCATACAACATCGTACGAGGGCACTATTTCCTCCAACGACCTCACCCTTAGCCGTGTGACGTGTCGTGGAAAAGGCTGCTTGGAGACTCCTCGCGAAAGTTCTGGGATGGCTCTTTCTTGCACCGGGCTTTGGCAAAGGACGTTGTGTCTGCATCCTGGCTTCAGAGGAGTGCGCAAGAGGCTCTTTGAATTTTTCCAATATGTTGAACGGTCCCAAATTCATCCATTGCTTTAGCTGACGAAGCCCGGATTGGGGGCGGTGCGTCAACCCAATGCGGTTGCTTCGGCGCCAGGCAACCGAATGGCGAGAAAAAAAAATGTGGACGAGGAAAGAGTCGTGAGCGAGGTCTGGCACGCAGCGAGGTCTGGTGGAAATTTTCTTCAGATTATGACTAAAATTAGATGCTTCAGATTTGAGGTATTTGGTTGCATTCGGATTCTCCGCGCCCAAATTGTTTCCGCATGTTGGCATATTGGATATATGACAGGTTTTGAAAGGCTAAAGAACCTGAGAGGTATTCCTTTTCCATTCTGAGACTGCCCAACACTATTGCATTAAGATCATTAAATTGGATGAGTTCTAGATTGCATTGCCTATGAAAAATTTTCCCACAAGGGCATGAGCCATGTACCATGTGTGAGCGCCATGGGACTTGCTAAAAAACTCTGTGCTGCTTATCCTCACATAGGTCTTGTGAGCTACCGACGGCCTTGAGAGATGTTGACAGCAAAAAGCCAGTTTGGTGATGGTAAAAGCCTGGAGAATGAGGCCCGGAGAATGTCGATCGACCTGCACATAGAGAAAGAAGAAGAATAATGGAGGTTGCTGGAGCTGCTTCGGCCAAGGTGCCTTCAATGCTTAAGTTAGATAGGACTTTAAGGAACAACAGAAAAGAGAAAAGAGAAGAGCAGTACAGAATAATCTACAAGGTATCCTGAGTCCTCCTTTTATACATGGGGAGCAGAGATGGGGCATCGGGTCGTGCCAGGCCCGGCCCGGCCCAGGCCCACCGGGCCACAGACCAAACGGGCCGTGCCTGGCCCAGCCTGTTACTAAGCGGCACAGCCTGCTTAACCTAAAGGCTAAGCCCAGCACGGCCCTAGGCCGTGGGGTGGCGGGCCATGCCGGGCCCGGCACGGGCCGTGCCAGGCACGAGACGGGCCGTGCCTGGCAGGGCCCGTCTGTCCAAAAATCCTCCTGGATGATCCGATCGACAATGAAGTGGGGGACCGAGACGAGGGCGGAGCGGTAGAGCGGGACGGGGGCAAAGGTCGAGGTGGGATCGGATGGCGGTGGAGATATGGGGGCAAGGGGGGAGGGGAGGGGTCGAGGTGGAAGGCGTGGCCGACGGCAAGGTGGCGAGCGCCGATGGCGTGGAGTGGGCGGAGGGAGAGGGCGGCGGAGGGGTGAACGAGTGGAGGAGGAGGGAGCGGCAAGCGGAGAAAGAGCCGACGAGCTTGACGTAGACGGGGACGGAGATCTGGAATGAGAGGAGGTAGGAGACAAGGGCGGCGTGGTCCGGGGAGGGGAGGGAGCGGCGGGGCCCTTGCGGAGATGGTGGGGAGGGCGTGGAAGGAGTTATTAGCGGCGCGAGGATCCCGGCGGGCCCTGGTCGGCGAGGAAGGTGTTGAGTCCAAGAGCCGGGAATGAGGACGAGGGGATCGGGAGGGAAGGAAAAGGGAGAGAAGAGACAGAGGAGGATTAGGGTTTTTGAACATTGTTGTATGGAGAAGCAGGAGATGAATTAGGGCTAGGGTAAGGCTTTCGACACGGCCCGCTCTACCGTGCCTGGCACGGCCCGGTTCAGGCCCTTATGGGCCGTTCTGGGCTGGCCCGCAGGCCGTGCCGTGCTTGGCCCACGAATCGTGCCAGCACAGGCCCTTATGGACCTGCCGAGCTTGGCCCGCGGCCATAAATCTTCACCCAGCCCGGCCCCCTTTTATGAGCCTGTGCCTAGCACAGCCCGTTACTGTAGCAAGCGGGCCGTGCCTGGCACGGCCCGCTTCGTGCTGAGCCGTGCCGGGCCATGGCGGCTGGCCCAATGCCCACCTCTAATGGGGGAGTCCTTGTCATATTAGGGTTGCACTCTTTAGAGTCCCTGAATTAAATGAAAGAATTATCACTTAGCTTTCTTTATCTAGATTAGCCTAGAAATTTGAATCCAACTGAAATTAGTCCCTACTATGCCACATGTCAGCTTATTATAGGCAGACCTAATTGGGCACATTACATGCCTCTATTTTCGTGCCCGAACCACTTTTTCTGGCGACGAGCCTAATGAAGTAGAGAGGTGGGTTGATATATTGTCAAGTATGATCCACCATATTTTGTCCATTTTTCAGGTTGTAGCTCACAAATTTAGATCATGGTGACCTTAAGTGGTAATTAAAAAAAATTTGGCATGCTATTTTGCGCAGATTTATTTGGAATACAAAAGGCTGGCAACTTGTATGATGATATATGTAGCATCTCGTCATGGTAGGAATTTGATCAGTTGTATAGGTCTTTGGTTAATCTAAGCCGTCAGATCTCTTATTTTGAGACTATTGCGATCGCTCTTTGTATTGAGAGTTATTGGAGGTCAGCTTCTTGATTTGAGAACGGTTGAAGTCGGTCTTTATCCTGAGAAGCTGTTGAAGTTGCTCTTCGACCTTGTCCCTGCTCTAGCTTTTGAAGGCCATAGGCTTAGAGGTCATATTTTTGCAAGCCATTATTACTTTAGGTCGGCTCATAGAGATTGCAACCTTTTGAGGTAGGCTTCAGAAACGTTGTCTGTGTATGAAGTCAGCTTCTAGACCCTTGCCCCAAAGCGCGGCCATTTTTGGAGTTCATGAAGTCTTGGAGATTGCTTATTGGATCTTTATTCTTTAGGTCTGCTCTAAGAGCTATTGTTGTGCAAGGTTAGCTCATCTTTGCCTTGTCCAATGAAACCAAAGCCATTATCGAGTGAGGTCAGTCTCTAGAATCGTTAGAAGGTGGTCTCCAGGAGTCTTAGAAGGTCAGTATCTAGGAGCCGCTATGGGTCGTCTCAAAAAGCTCCTTAGGAGGTCCATCTCCAAAGTGGTTATAGGTCGGTCTCAAGGAGTTGTTATAGATTGTCTCTAAAAATTGTTACAGATTATCTCAAGGAGCCATTAGAAGGCCGATCTTTAGGAGTTGTTGTAGGATGTCTTAAGAGCATGAGGAGGTCGGTTCAAGGAGTCATTAGAAAGTCTAGATGAGGAGCTTTAAAAGTCTAGATAGATCTAGATTTTTTTTTGCATGGCCAAAGCTGCCTTATTGCCCGATGGATCTAGGCTTGATTTTGGAGGAGTTGTGGGTTATCAAAGTAGGTCTCACATATTTAAACCATCACAAGTGGTTAGTTTAATTTAAATATTCAATTTACACATGGCATATGTTGCATACCTATTTGAGCCCCATGAGGTATATTGTAGCTAGTCTAATTGCGATCATCTTGTTGCCTCCTCTTAGGTTTCAAACTGAGTCATTAAGAATAAGCAGAGACATCAAATATATCATAATTGCAAGTACATGATGGTAACCGAGGAAATAGATGCATAAAACAATTGTAGGTAGAATTAGGGCAAATAGAGGCAAAAATGGAAAGATCACACTGAAAATGTCAGGAACCGGCTTGAAATGGTCCAAAATCTCTTCAAAAATGGGTGAATAGTGCGGTCAAAGAATTAGACTAATTCAGACCAATCTGGGCAATGTACCAAGCTGGTCAACCTAAGATGCTGATGCAACACCTACGCTGATGTGGGCAGCTAATATAATAGATAAGGTGGATGATGACCGTCAATGATATCTAGTTGATGATGCTAGACTAAGCTGTTTTGATGCTAACATGAAGATGATGTGTTGCTAAACCTGGCAAAATGATGTGGCATTATTCCATGCTGTTGCTATGTGGCAACTTGCATGGTTGATGATATGACTTGATGACGTTGTTGATGATATGTCGAGCTTTTTTACCTAAATGGATTAGGTTTGAGTCCACGGGTCTAATCGGATTAGATTTAGATTCGAACCATGGCACTTAAGTTACATAGATCGGATCAAGATCTATGGGTCGCATTTTTCTTTTGGATCACTGAGCTGAGTCCAATCTACTCTCTCTCTCCTTCTCGCGAGGGCTTGGATCTAAGCCTATCCACGGTGATGGCAAAGAGGGAGAAATTGATGAGATGTCACATTGGTGAGGAGGGAAAATCGACGAAGATGTTTCCATTAGCCAATTCAATGCTTGGACGATGAGAAGTGGTGCTCAA
>NW_024067898.1:300000-395060 GCF_009389715.1 Phoenix dactylifera | reverse complement strand
TGTTCTAAAAGTCCTTAGAACAGATTAAGGATCAAGTACAAAAGTCTAACTAGAATCTTTACTCTCTGCCAGATCATAATGTCAGCCTCAAACCCTTTGACCCCGTATTTCTTGAGACCACCGATTGACTGGAACCATTACAAGGACTGGCTAAGAAACCTCAAAATATGTTTTGAACTGTGAGAAAATAGGCTACATACTCGATTCAGAATATCCGCCACCACACCAACACGTACTACTGATGCTCAGCGTGAGATGCATCAAAAGTGGATGGATGATGACATTAGAGTCAAGTGCTATATGATGGCATCCATGTCCAAGAACTCCATGCCAGCATGAAAATATGAAGACTGCTAGGGACATACTGGCTACACCTGCAAGACTTGTATGGTGAGCAGAGTCGCACAGCTCTTTTGATGTGTCCAAGAGGCTCTTTCAAAAGCAAAGATGCACGAGGGGCAGTCCGACTCCATGATCACGGTCTGACTATGATCAAGGTCTAGAGAAGCTTGAGAAGCTCGGTATGAACATGCACAAGAAATTGCAAGCTAGATCTGATCCTGCAATCCTTTTCTGATTCATTTGGTTGTTTATAGTAAACTACCACATGAATAAGTTGAATGCACTAAGACTGAACTAATCAATATGTTGGTAACTCCTGAGGGAGCCTTGAAAGGTTCAAGGGGCAATGTCCTTGCTGCTGAGTTGACTTTCTGGTTCCAAGAGAAAGTCTACTTGGAGAAAAGAAGCCTGCTAAGAAGCAGAAGAAAGACAAGAAGCCAAAGAAGGAAGTTCAAAAGAAAAAGGCTAATGACAAAGGAAAATGTTTCCACTGCAATGTCGATGGCCACTGGAAGAGGAACTGTCCTTCATACCTCGAGAGCCTGAAGAACAAAAAAGGTGACACACCTTCAGGATAGGTATAGGACTTGCTCATATTGAAACTAATCTAACGGTTTCTTCTACTTCTAGTTGGGTTATAAATTCTGGTTTTAGTGCTCATTTGTGCATACCATGCAGGGTCTAAAGAAAAGTAGAAGGCTGGCGGAAGGTGCGGTAACCCTTCGGGTGGCAACGGGCAAAAGTTGCTGTTGTGGCTGTGGCACCTACCATCTGCGACTACCATCTGGTTTTAGTTATTAACTTAGAGACTGCTATTATGTACCTGCTGCTAGCAGAAATTTGATTTCTGTTTCATGTCTAGCACAGGAAGTCATGTTTTTATATTTGACAAAGACTGCTGTTCTATTTTATTTTTAGAAATAAATAGTCGCACGTGGTTTTATGATTGACAGTCTCTCATCATTTTGCGTATGGATGTATCTGTAAATATGTCTGAGCAAGAAGTGAGTGCCAAAGGATCCCAAGAGATCCAGGGATGAGATAAACCAAAAATATTTGTGGCACCTCAGGCTTGGCCATATTGAGAGGACAGAATGAACAAAATGGATAAGATGGGCTTCTCGGCTCATTGACTTCCGAGTCAATATCCAGTTTGCGAGTCCTGTCTTCAAGAAAAAATGGCTAGATTGCCCTTTGTAGGACATGGGGAGAGCGGACCACTGAAAATACTTACCCTAGTACATACAGATGTATGTGGCCCATTCGGATGTGCTAGCTAGGGGACGTTATTCGTACTTCATTACCTTTACCGATGAATTTTCACGGTATGGGTATGTGTATCTTATGAGACACAAGTCTGAATCTTTTGAAAAGTTCAAAGAGTTCAAGAATGAAGTAGAAAAACAAACTGAAAAAACCTCTTAAGGTTCTTCGATCAGATCGAGGAGGAGAAACCTTAGGTGGGAAATTCCGGAACTATCTCAAGGATAATGGCATATCTCACAATGGACTCCTCGGTACACCTCAACTCAACGGGGGTCAGAGAGGAGAAATCAGACTCTATTGGATATGGTCCGGTCCATGATGAAGCTTGCACTGATCTACAATATTTCTTTGGGGAGATGCCTTACTTACCGCAATATATCTACTGAATGAGTTCCCTCTAAATCCGTTCCTACCACACCGTATGAGATATGGCATGGTAAGAAACCAAGTCTTGGTCATCTCAAGATTGGGGAGTCCGGCCCACGTCAAAAGACTAAGGCGGACAAACTAGAGGCTAGGACCATAAGTGCTCGTTTTATAGGATATCCTAAAGAGTCATTAGGATACAATTTTTACGTCTCAGAGGATCACAATGTGTTTGTGAGCCATCATGCCATCTTCTTGAAAAACCAGTTTATCCTTGATAGAGGCAGTGGGAGGAAAATTGAGCTTGAAGAGAAAGTCTCTGAAAAGCAACAAGTCATGGATCCTATCGAACCCATTCATACAGAGCCAGTACACGATATCCCTCAACTACCTCACAGATCTAGTAGGATCTCCCATCCTCCGATAGATACTTAGGTATACTAGAAGAGGATACCGAGAAAATGTTCCTAGTGGGAGATAGGGATCACATACAGGATCCAAAACCTACAGTGAGGCGATATTGATATCGATTCCGAGAAATGGTTGGAAGCTATGAAATCAGAGTTAGACTCCAGTCATTCCAACCAAGTCTGGACCTTAGTAGGTCCACCAGAAGGTATTGTACCTATTGGATGCAAATGGATCTAAAAAGAAGATAGGTTCGGATGGAAAGGTAGAGACCTATAAAGCAAGGCTAGTGGCGAAAGGGTGTAGTCAGCGCGAAGGCATTGACTATCAGGAAACCTTTTCACCTGTTGCCATGCTGAAATCCATCCGAACATTGCTTGCCATTGCAGCATTTCATGATTATGAAATTTGGCAGATGGATGTGAAAACAGCTTTTCTGAATGGACATCTGATGAAGATATCTATATGGAACAGCCTTTGGGTTTCACTTCCAGTGATGGAGATCACAAGGTCTGCAAGTTGCAAAGGTCCATCTATGGACTAAAGCAAGCATCTCGGAGTTGGAACACTCATTTCGATGACGCAATCAAAACGTTTGATTTCATCAAAAACGAAGAGGAACCGTGTGTTTACAAAAAGATTAGTGGGAGTGCTGTCGTTTTTCTCGTACTGTACGTAGACGACATCCTCCTGATAGGAAATGATATTCCCATGCTAACCTCGGTCAAGGTCTGGTTGTCAAAAGAGTTCTCCATGAAAGATCTTGGGGAAGCATCCTATATTTTGGGAATAAAGGTCTATAGAGATAGATCTAAAAGGATGCTTGGCCTATCACAGAAGATGTACGTAGAGGAAGTGCTGAAAAGATTCAGCATGAAAAACTCTAAAAGAGGTCTCTTACCCCTAAGGCATGGAATTCATCTCTCCAAGAAGATGTGCCCCAACACATCTGAAGAGATTCAACGCATGAGAAGATCCCTATGCATCGCAATAGGGAGCCTCATGTATGCCATGCTATGTACACGACTTGATATAGCCCTTGCTGTGAGTGTCACAAGCATATATCAGTCGAATCCAGGTGAAGAACACTTGACAGCTGTGAAGAATATTCTTAAGTACTTGAGAAGAACTAAAGATTTATTCTTGATCTTTGGAGGATCATCAGAGTTTAAAGGTAGAAGGGTACACAGATTCAGACTTCATGACTGATGTCGATGATAGGAAGTCAACATCTGGATATGTGTTCTTGTGCAATGGTGGTACAGTGAATTGGAAAAGTTTAAACAACCGATCATTGCTGATTCTACTATGGAAGCTGAATACATCGCCGCCTCTGAAGCTGCTAAAGAAGGCTTCTGGTTCAAGAAATTCATTGCAGAGTTGGACGTGATGACATCAGATGCCATAACACTCTACTGCGATAATAACAGCGCCATAGCTCTTGCTAAGGAGCCAAGGTCTCATCAGAAGTCCAAGCACATAGAGCGGCGCTTCCACCTCATACGCGACTATGTTGAGAAGAAGTATGTCGAGGTGCAGAGAGTAGACTCCGTGGACACGTGGCAGACCCATTCACTAAGCAGCTGAGTCAGCAAAAGACTGAAGCCCACCTTGAGAAGATGGGCCTAAGATATATGACCAATTGGCTTTAGTGTTAGCATCCCACATATGCCATGAAAATTTCGAAATAATTTTCAGATTGCAGCAGAAAAACATATGAGGGATCCGTTCATCGCATGAACGTGTTTTTAAACCTTTCGTTTGTAGATTTGATGGCATCATTGAAACGAGTATTCCAGCTCCGAGATGCTTGCTTTAGTCCATAGATGGACCTTTGCAGCTTGCAGACCTTGTGATCTCCATCACTGGAAGTGAAACCCAAAGGCTACTCCATATAGATATCTTCATCAAGATATCCATTCAGGAAAGCAGTTTTTCACATCCATCTGCCATATTTCATAATCATGAAACGCTGCAATGGCAAGCAATGTTCGAATGGATTTCAGCATGGCTACAGGTGAAAAGGTCTCCTGATAGTCAATGCCTTCGCGCTGACTATACCCTTTCGCCACTAGCCTTGCCTTATAGGTCTCTACCTTCCCATCCGAACCTATCTTCCTTTTATAGATCCATTTGCATCCAATAGGTACTATACCTTCTGGTGGATCTACTAAGGTCCAGACTTGGTTGGAATACATGGAGTCTATCTCTGACTTCATGGCTTCCAGCCATTTCTCGGAATCGATATCAGATATCGCCTCGTCGTAGGTATTGGGATCCTGTACATATTCCCTATCTCCCATGAGGAACATTTTCTCGGTGTCCTCTACTAGTATACCTAAGTATCTATCGGGAGGATGGGAGACCCTCTTAGATCTACGAGGTGGAAGAGGTACTACATGTACTGGCTCTGTATGAATAGGTTCTATAGGATCCATGACTCGTTGCTTTTCAGAGACTCTCTCTTCAAGCACAATTTTTCTCCCACTGCCTCTATCAAGGATAAACTGTTTTTCCAAGAAGACGGCATGTCGGCTCACAAACACATTGTGATCCTCTGAGATGTAAAAATTATCCTAATGACTCTTTAGGATATCCAATGAAACGAGCACTTATGGTCCTAGGCTCTAACTTGTCCGCCTGTAGTCGCTTGACGTGGGCCGGACATCCCCAAATCTTGAGATGACCAAGACTCGGCTTCTTACCATGCCATATCTCATACGGTGTGGTAGGAACGGATTTAGAGGAAACTCTATTCAATAAATAAATCGCGGATAATAAGGATCTCCCCAAAGAAATATAGGTAGATCAGTGAAGCTCATCATGGATCGGACCATATCCAATAGAGTCCGATTCCTCCTCTCTGACACTCCGTTGAGTTGAGGTGTACCCGGAGGCGTCCATTGTGAGACTATGCCATTCTCCTTGAGATAGTTCCGGAATTCCCCACTAAGGTATTCTCCTCCTCGATTTGATCGAAGAACCTTAAGGGTTTTTCCAGTCTGTTTTTCTACTTCATTTCTGAACTCTTTGAACTTTTCAAAAGACTCAGATTTGTATCTCATAAGATACACATACCCATATCGTGAATAGTCATCGGTAAAGATAATGAAGTATGAATAACGACCCCTGGCTAGCACATCGGATGGGCCACACACATCAGTGTGTACCAGGGTAAGTATTTCAGTGGTCCTCTCCCCATGTCCTACAAAGGGTAATCTAGCCATTTTTCCTTGAAGACAAGACTCACAAACTGGATATGACTCGGAAGTCAATGGGCCAAGAAGCCCATTTTTCTCCATTTTGTTCATTCTGTCCTCTCCAATATGGCTAAGCCTGAGGTGCCACAAATACTTTTGGTTTATCTCATCTCTGGATCTTTTTAAATCCTATGGCACTCACTACTTGCTCAGACACGTTCACAGACACATCAATATGCAAGTGATAGAGACTGTCAATCATGAAACCACGTGCAACTAATTTATTTCTGAAATAAATAGAACAGCAGTCTTTGTCAAAAGTCAAAACATGACCATCCTGTGCTAAACATGAAACAGAAATCAAATTCCTGCAAGCAGCAGGGACATAATAACAGTCTCTAAGCAATAAATAAATCCAGACGGTAATCGCAGAGGTAGGTGCCCACAGCTACAGCAGCAACTCTTGCCCCGTTGCCAACCCGAAGGTTACTGCACCTTCCGCAGCCTCCTACTTTCCTTTAGACCCTGCATAGTAGTGCACAAATGAGCACTAGAACCAGAATCTATAACCCAACTAGAAGTAGAAGAAACGTAAGGTTAGTTTCAATCACGAGCAAGTCTAGCATACCTTCAGAAGGTGTGTCCTTTTGTTGTTCAGCTCTCAAGGTATGAAGGCAGTTCCTTTTCCAGTGGCCGTCGACATTGCAGTGGAAACATTTTCCCTTGTCATTAGCCTTTTCTTCTGAACTTCCTTTTAGGCTTCTTATCTTCTTCTGCTTCTTGCAGCTTCTTTCCTTCCAAGTAGACTTTCTCTTGAACAGAAGTCAGCTCAGCAGCCAGAACAGAGCCCCTTGAACCTTTCAAGCCCTTCAGTAGTTACCAACATGTTCAACAATTCGGTCTTAGCGCATTCAATTTTATTCATATGGTAGTTTACTATAAACTGACCAAATGAATCAGAAGGATTGCAGGATAGATCTATCTGCAGTTCCTTATGCATGGACATACCGAGCTTCTCAAGCTCCTCGAGGTCCTTGATCATAGTCAAACAGTGATCGTGACAGACTGCCCTCGCGCATCTTTGCCTTGAAGAGCCTCTTGGACACTTCAAAGCGTGCAGTGCGCTCTGCTCACATACAACTCTTGCAGTGAGCCAGTATTTCCCTAGCAGTCTTTATGTTCTCATGCTGGCATTGAAGTTCGTTAGTCATGGATGCCATGATGTAGCACTTGACCTAATGTCGTCATCAGTCACTTCTGATGCGTCTCACGCTGATCATCAGTAGGAGTGCTGGTAGCCTAGGATATCATTCTCGAGCACATACCCTATTTTCTCACAATTTAGAACAATTTTCAGGTTCCTAAGCCAGTCTTTATAGTTGGTTCGGTCAGTCTGTTGGTCTCAAGGATTCGGGTCAAAGGGTTTGAAGCTGACATTGTGATCTGTAGAGAGTAAAGATTCTAGTTAGACTTTGTACTTGAACTTAATTGTGTTCTAGGGACTTTTAAAACAAATATGCTCCCACTATTTTCTCGAATCCCTCATACTCCCCTGATGGAGAACGAAAACCCTACGTGACTAGGATTTCTAGTGGGTACTGCGGTCTCACACCGATTTATATGCCGCCTCACCTAACAGTTATTGGTGACATATAAATGGATGAGTGTACAACTCTTGTACAATGCTTCTCAAGCAAATTGCAGTGGTACTTGGTCTCTAAGTGATGAAGACCTCACCTAACAGTTATTGGTCCATTACTTAGTTAAGTCAGACCCACCGTATAACCGCAGAAATAAAGTCGTCATTGGGTCCTCACCTAACAGTTATTGGTGCCCAACCCCACCTTTACCCCACAACATCTCATGTCTAATATGAAAGAGTAGATGCCCTACAAGCCAATCGCAATATGTATTGCGAAGGGTTTTTCTTTTGATTTGTCCAAATCATGTACATGACATTTAAATATGAATAAAGGCATTATATTTTATCATATGCTGTTGATTATATTTATGATAAACTTCTTAGATTAGGGCAATGGTTTTAAGACTATGATGAGATCATACTAGTGAGACTTAAAATCCTAAAATCCTAATCTTAAATATTTCCAGTCATTGGTACATTGAGTCGGGGATCAATGATTACCGGAAAGACTGGCATGTCTTTATGTATGCTCGATGCAGAGATGATTGATCTCACAATCATTTGTGTGGAGACACTAATACAAAGATATGGGTGCTCATTAGAAGAATGAGTTCATTGAATTGACCTACAAAGAGAAATCTTATGAAGTCTTACTTACATGTCAAAAGATGATTCTCTTAGTGGGAGTTGTGCAACTGATCCTTTGACCTGAGATCACATGGTATCTTGTGCACATGAACCTATGTTTTGGTTTACACTCATTCATGACAATAAGTTATGTACGAGGTCTTCTGGATATGGTGGATTGTGTACGAAGATTATGAGTAGGTCAACAAGCAATTAATCACTTCTAGTAAGAGAAGATAGCATCCTATTTATTCTAATCATATGATAATTCAGGAGCCTTTGATCAAAGCAGAATGAAAATTAGAAAGAGTTTCTAATGTTTCATTATTTGAATTATCATTAAAAGATTGAAAAAAATATGAATATGAAATTGAGTTTGACATATATTCATACTCATATACATATTTGGGATGCAGTTTGATTAAAGGATTGAATTGCATGGTAACTTGCCACTGAAGGGTATTTTTGGTATTTCTACCAAATTCCATATTTTTCGGGTAGACATGACACGTTGCTAGACGTCAATCTTGTCTTATAGGTTTGATCGAACTAAAGAGTTTAATTCGATCATCAATTAGAAAGGATTCTAATTGTTAAGTTCGGGTTCGCGCAGTTTGGACTTAAATCAATTAGAAGAGTTCTAATCAAGTTGGGTCAACTCGCACTCACACCTATTGCTGGCTAAGTATGGAACCCAATGGGTCACACACAAGAAAACTTATCAAGGGTCTAATTGGATTAGATCATGTTTGCAAGATAAACATCCTAGCAGGTGTTGCAAATCTTAGCTCCTGATTCGAACTGGATTCGAATCTGATTCGAATTGGATTCGAATCTGATTCTTAATTGATCTAATTTGATTAGATCATATTCTAATATTGGTTAGCCAAGAGTTGGCACCTAAATTGGCTTGATTTGAGTCTAATTGGATTAGATTTGATAAAACATTTAATTTTGACCGTTGGATCAACATTTGGATGAAGAGAAGGATCAAATGAATGGCGCCATGGATTAGAGCCATTGGATCTTCATCATGGGATGATGGGAGATCATGATCTCGTGATGGACTTGTGATATTGACTTAGTCAACATCAGATGGCGTGAGAAAGAAGGGAATACGGTGAATTTAGAATGGCGCCTCATGAAGAAGTGCCACTTGGATTGGATAAAGATGACACGTCATCATATCCTAACTACTTTCCCTTCAACCGCATCATTCTCTCTCTCCTTCTTTCTTATGGCGCCACCAATAAGGGCCTTTGGATCATCATCTAGCCTTGATCAATGGTTGAGAATGCTCCCTATTTTTCATGCGTGAGAAGAAATGAAGAGAGGCATGGTATACGGTGGATTTCATGAAGAGATGCTTAGGGAATGGATAAGGATGAAGCCGCCATATCATAAGCACTTCATCTTATCCTAACTACTTCTGATATGCCCTCTCATCAAATGACACATCACTTGATCTCACGCCCTCTTCATGCATGAATGGATGGCTACAATGCATCCGTACGCCATCTATAAATAGGGAATGCTCCCGGTGTTTTCAAATCATCGAAATCAATCCAACTCTCTCTCTCTCATATCCCTTCTTTCTTACATTAGTTTCTTTCTTTCTACATTGCTTCTAATGTGTCCTAAGCCAAGACAGGTGGTCTTCATTAGGACAAAAGGATTAGAAGTGATTTTTAGAAGGCTAATGAAAAATAGAAAGGAAGGAAAGCAAGCCGTTAGAGTTCTTTAGAAGAATTCTGCATTAAGGATCAAAAGTCTTTGGAGCTAAAGTCTTGATCAAGTTTTCGTGTGGATCACCATTGGAGGGCGGACACTTGGACGCCTCGTAGAGATTGTACACCTTGGATTAGCATTTGAGGTATTCTACTAATTCTGCATTTTTATTTTATATTATTTGATTGTAATCTTAAGGTGATCTAGGCTTAAAAGGGTTTCATGCATAGGGACTTTATTAAGAAAATTTTAAAATCCCTAGCTTTCCGCTGCCCATTATGACATGCTAGAACCCTTCAGTGGTATCAGAGCTATCCTTAATTGGTTCAATCAAATAATAATGCATGATGTATGATTATTAATTTACTATGAGATAGTTACGTCATATGCTTAATGAAATGCTGAAATATATGATTCATATATGATATGATATGTAATAAAATATCATGATATGAAATTTTCCATATGAAAAATGTGAAGCATGTTAATTAGTTGCTTATAATTTATACATGCTATGAGATAGCTATGATGCATAATAGCTTATTTTAGATATGTTAAAATATGTTACAATTAAAGAATGTGCTAGAGACTAGTAAGCCCTCAATAAAATTATATTAAGTCATAGTGTTAAAAAATTTTGAGCTAACCCATTCTAGAACAATTAATCTAATTGGTGTCTAAGGAAAGCACTAAAGGTGGTTACTTAATTAGGACCTTACTCTTTGAGTAAGGGGAGCCTCCACCTGCTTACCTGGCCAATTGTTTGATTGTCTATTATGGATAAGCTTAATATTGATATAATACTATTGATAGCCTTCCTTCATGCCTCGATATTATTATGTCAAGATCCATGCTAGTTTGTTGTGCTAACACAAAACTTGCAATGGGGACTGATGTTATACTGTCTTGGTGCATTAAGATGCTTATGGCATATTTTAATATATTGCCTTGTTGTGCAACCACAAGGGCAATATTATTCGAATATGACTATATGGAAATGAAGGGTTTGACTTAACTAAAATATTATTTTTTGTTGTGCTAACACAAGGCAATAAGTATTTTAAGAGGACAAGATAAAGTTGAGAATTGCATGAGATGCAATCGGAAAGAGTTTCCTACCTTTGAACTCATAAAGGTTTGTTGTGAACCACAAGGCTTTTTATGATGAATTAGGATCTCAACCCTACTAAAAAAATTATATTTTCACGTTTATCATAGGAGAGGGCTATGATATTCGATAAAAATAGTAGGAGACAAATTAGATTAAAGTCCTTATCTAGTTGCAAACATGTCATCATGATTGGTCTGCTTATATTAGTTATGTTCTTGCATATGCTAGAATTATTAAATGGCTTCTTCACTTTCACTAAGAGGCATCTTAGATGCCAACAAGTTGACCGGACCAAACTATGTGGACTGGTTGAGGAATTTAAAGATAGTACTCACTCAGAGAGAAATTTCCTATACTTGAAACTCCTGATCTTGGAGATCTAGGGGATGATGCTACAGAAGAGGAGGTTGCCACACATAAGATGTGGAAAATGACAGTTTGACTGTCAAATGTATCATACTTGCCTCTATGAGCAATGAATTACAGAGGCAACATGAAGGCATGGACACTCAATCCATACTTCTCAATTTAAAAGAGTTGTATGGAGAACAAAGCAGGACTGCTAGTATGAGATATCTAAGCAGTTGTTCCGTGCTAGAATGAATGAAGGAACTCCAGTGCAAAACCATGTTCTTTATGGTTATAGACTTAATCACTAGATTAAGTCAATTAGGTTTTGCTATGGATAGTGAGCTCAGTCAGGATTTGATCCTGCAATCACTGCCTGATTCATTCTCTCAGTTTGTTGTGAACTTTCACATGAACAAGCTGAACACCTCCCTGCCCGAGCTGTTAAATATGCTCAAAAACAGCTGAAGGCCATATTAAGAAGGATAAAGGTCCACTCCTTCTTATAGATGGCACTTCTAAAAGGAAATCGAAAAATAAGGGTTCTAAGAAACGATTGAACCCAAGAGTAGCATCAAAAAAGAAAAAAGGAAAGAAAAACTCCGGATCAAGTACCTGTTTTCATTGCGGCAAAGCTGGCCACTGGAAAAGAAATTGCAAGAGTTTTCTTGCAAGTATGAAGACCGATGCAAGAGTTGCATCAAAAGGTATGTTTATGTTACATGCCAACTTGTCCTTAAGTTCTTCAAATTCAAATTCATGGGTATTGGATACCGGCTGTGGTTTTCACATTTGCAAATCTTTGCATGGACTACAGAAAATTAAAATTTTGAAGAAAGGTGACTTCGAGCTGTATGGCGCTGGAGGAGAGTCCATCCAGGCTGAAGCTGTTGGAACCTACTGAAAGTGAATCCTAGGTTCTTCGGTGTTAAGCATGCGATTTTTTTTTTTTTTTTAAAACCATGGCTGAACCTGATCGGGTTGCCTACGTACCCCTTCATAAGGGGGATCAAGCCATACGTAGTTCTTTTTAAGTTTTAAAACGCAGCGGAAAAATCGAATCAAACAATTTAATTCATGCATGCTTACAAGATCAAATCTAGAAATCAGCACCTTAAGAACACATAGGATTATGCCGGAATCGTTTAAACAATTATGCTAAAACTTTCATGCATGATTAACTATCAGATCTGAAACTTAAGAACTCTATTCCGATTAATCTCCGAATATCCATTGAATGGATTCTGGAGATATCTCCGTGAGGAGCCCCAAAAGAGGGTAAAACCTCGGGGAATCAGACCTAGATCTTGACACCATAATAAAAGATTAATGTAGGATTAATACCTTTTATGATGGATGAAACTTGTGGATCTGATCCTCGACTTCGCAGCCAACGCACACGAATGGCCTCTAACGAGAAGTCCAAGCGAAGTTCCTGAAGAGATCCAATCCTGCGGAAGTGGCTAGCTTGCGCAGAATTTCTTGAGGCTGAAATTTTGATCTTCCAAACACTATCAACTTTTGATCCGCCTCTTGGAAGAACTTGGAGGAAAGGTTTAAAGGGATTGAAGAGGACTTAGATCTGATCTAAAGACTCTTATCAGGGGACCCCTAACACTAATGGCGCGATGGACTTAGAGGAGGAAGAAGTCAGCTAGATTGAATGCAGAATTTTTCCATGCATGAACTAGGGTTCCTCTCTTTCTTTTTTCCCTTTTTTCTTCTTCTTTTTCTCTCTTTTTCCTTGAATTCGACCACCAGATGATGGAGGTCCTTTTTAATGTTGCTTCTCCTACCTAACTTCAAATGCCAACCATCCCATATTTGTGGAGGATTTTTGTGGGGTTTTGAAATTTGAATTCAAAATTCAAGTCATGTGCCATTACATGATGAAGCTGATCTAATCTAAACCATTCATCATGTTGCCACTTCCTCTTTCAATTTCGAAATTCCCATGCCCCCTAATCAGATTAGAGGGTCACGTGGTGATTTTGTGGTGATTAAATTCGAAATTCAACCTTAATTGACAGTGAGATAAAGATAAGGATGGCATATGTCATGAAGAGAGAGAATTTGATCTTATCCAATCCTTTTCATGAATTTATCTCTCCATTTCGACCCATCTAATGATGAAAGAGGTGTCCCTGATAGTTGCCAAGTGTGTCCCATGGCACCATTAAATAAATTAAATTAATTTTTAAATCATATTAAAAATTCAATTTATGGCGCCATGCATGGATATGTGACAAGTGATTTCAAGATCCGAATAGTTTCAGATCAAAACCCATTTAATTTAATTAAATCCTAACAATTAGAATGATTCAATTACCATGGTTTGAACTAATCCAATTAGGTCAATCCCTAATTAAGCACAAATTTAATCTAATTTAATTTGGTCAACCTAAGGTCCTCTTGATTCAGACCTAATCCAATCAAGGTCAAAAACCCTGATTGAGCCCAGAAATTGAATCTAATTCAATTTGGCTCATCCTTAGTCTAATTACTCAATCCAATTGAGTTCATTAGCAATCTAATTACTAATTAATCCTCCGATAATTACTTTAATTATTTTTATAAGATAATTTGCCAAATCGAATTGTACCAAATTACCCCTGAATGATTCTTAATCATTCATCAGCCTTCTTGATCAATCAGGAATCTTCTATGCGTGTGACCTCATAGGTTCGAACCTAAGCCGGTAGTATAGGAACGACTTCCTACACTAATCGATGTGACCATCTAGCAATGGTAACCCGACGTCCGAATAGGCCGAATATATGCGAAGCAAATATTCTGGAACCCCTGAACTATGGTTTACTGTATAATTCAATCCCTTTGAGCTCTAATGCCAGGTATTGACTTAGAGCTCACTGTCACCGCCTATAATTAGTACATCCATTCATGTGATTAACTTTAGATATCCCGTGACTCCTCACTGAGATTACCCTGGCCAAGGTTTTGCTAAATTAATCACAAGACATTATCTCCTGTTTGCAGGAGGGGTCAATTCCATCTTGACTCACAACTGACTACGCAAGTACTTGACTGCACCCAGTGACCTTCCGTCACTGAATTAGAAATTCAGGTAGTCCGGTACCAAAGTACAGTGAGTTGCTTGCTAGTCACAGGTTGCGGTCTCAGGTCAGAGGGCCAAACTTATACCCATATCCACTCGGAACATCTCTCGACAGTAGAGCGTTCCGGAATTGGTCACGTTCAGTGAAATGTACTCCTACACTTCACCTGTATGGCATACCAGTGTCTCCACACTCCTTGGTTAAGAGGACAACCAACGTATATGTCACACAACGACCTAATCTCGATAATGTTGTCGTCCTAGTAACAACATATCATTTGGTCGCGAACAAGTTTAAGGACTCAAAGATAAATCCTCCTTTATCATAACATAAGTCCTAAGGACTTCATCATATAAGAGTTCATTTGAAGATGAAATGATGAATAATGCCAAATAATACTTTATTAATTTGTCAATTTATTTACAATATTCAATCATCAATATGCTGACGATTGACATTTAGGATACAATTCCCAACAACTCCCACTTAGCCTAAAGCCAATCGGCACAGTATCTAATACCCATCTTCGACTTGTGTTCGTTGAACTCTTTGATGCCGAGGACTTTGGTAAATGGGTCAGCCAGATTTTCTTTTGTGTCAATCTTCTGAAGATCAATATCACCTCGTTCTATAATCTCTCGAACCAGGTGATAACGTCGCAGAATATGCTTGGTCCGCTGATGTGCTTTAGGTTCCTTTGCCTGAGCTATGGCTCCAGTGTTATCACAAAATATAGGAACTGGACCATCAATGGAAGGTGCCACTCCCAGCTCGGTGATGAACTTGCGCAACCATACGGCTTCCTTGGCTGCATCAGATGCTGCAATGTATTCTGCTTCACATGTAGAATCTGCCACTGTATGCTGCTTGGAACTCTTCCAGCAGATGGCCCCACCCTTAAGAGTGAAGATATATCCCGACACGCTCTTGCTATCATCTTGATCTGACTGAAAACTTGAATCGGTATATCCCTCAAGTTTTAAGTCAGAATCACCGTAGACAAGCCACTGATCTTTAGTATTTCTCAAATACTTAAGGATGGTTTTGACAACCTTCCAGTGGTTGCTACCTGGATCAGACTGGTATCTACTCACTACTCCTAGTGAGTATGCCACGTCTGGTCTAGTACATGTCATGGCATACATTATAGATCCCACTGCCGAAGCATATGGAATTCTATCCATAGTCTCTCTTTCTTGAGAGGTTGTCGGACAATCCCTTTTAGAGAGGTTAATTCCATGGCCCATTGGAAGATAGCCTTTCTTGGAATTAATCATACTGAACCTTTTCAGTATAGTATCAATGTATGTGGATTGGGATAATCCAAGCAATCTTCTAGATCTATCTCTATAGATCTTCATCTCTAGGATGTAAGATGCTTCTCCCAAATCCTTCATGGCAAATTGAGATGATAGCCAATACCTTTATTCCTTGTAATGCAGGATGTTCATTCCTCGATTAAAAGAATGTCATCCACATACAAAACAAGAAATATAATAACTGAACCATTTGCCCATTTATAAATGCAAGGTTCCTTCATTCTTAATGAAGCCATATGATTTGATCACCTTATCAAATCGTATGTTCCAACTCCGTGAAGCTTGCTTTAATCCATAAATGGATTTTTTGAAGCTTGCACACCTTAGACTCATCTGCAGATATAAAACCTTCAGGTTGCATCATATCACCTCCTCTCTAAATCTCCATTTAGAAAAGCGGTTTTAAACATCCATAACTGCCAGATTTCATAATCTAAGTGTGCTGCTATCGCAAGCATAATCTCGATATGGATTTGAGCATTGCCCAACGGAGAAAACGTCTCGTCATAGTCCAATTACCGATAAACGTTGACGATATCCCTTGGGCAACGAGACGGGCTTTATAGGGTCTCTACTTTTCCGTCCTGCGCCCCGTTTTCTTTTGAAAATCCACTTACACCCTATGGGTTTAATCCCTTCGGGTGGGTCAACTAATGTCCATACATCATTGACCTTCATGGATTCCATTTCGGATTGCATGGCTCCAAGCCATGCATCAGAGTCATGCCTCTGCATAGCATCCATATAGGTGATCGGATCCTCATTGTTTTCATCAAGTTCGACAGGATCCCCGTCCTGGACCAAGAAACCGTAGTATCTGTCCGGCTGACGTGGTACTCTACCTGATCGCCTTAATGGTGCATCTAAGATGGGTTCTGGATCTAATCTAATCAAATCTGACTCAACTAGTTCAGTAGATGGTGTCGGATCTTCTACATGTTGAACTTCCCTAAGCTCAACATTAGAGCTTTTAGTTCATTCACTAAGGAATTCTTTCTCTAAGAAAAACAGCTCTATTGCTTACGAATAACTTTTGTTCTTCAGCAAAGTAGAAGTAATATCCTTTAGTTTCTTTAGGATAACCAACAAAGAAACATTTGTCAGACTTGGGTTCAAGTTTGTCTGTCTTCAAACGTTTGACATATGCTGGACACCCCCAAACCCTAAGGTGAGACAGCATTGGCTTACGTCCAGTCCACATCTCATGTGGTGTTTTATTTACAGACTTACTTGGAACCTTATTTAGAATGTAGCAGGCTGACTCAAGTGCATATCCCCAAAAGGATATGGGCAGACTTGCAAACCCCATCATGGATCGAACCATGTCTAACAGAGTTCGATTTCTTCTTTCTGATACACCGTTATACTGTGGTGTACCAGGAGGAGTCCATTGGGAGAGAATCCCATTCTCTCCTAAATATGTCAAAAACTCATTGGAAAGGTATTCGCCTCCTCGATCTGATCGAAGAGTTTTAATACTCTTTCCAGTTTGTTTTTCTACTTCATTACGATACAATTTGAACATTTCAAATGCTTCAGAATTATGTCTCATTAAATAGACATAACCAATACCTAGAAAGGTCGTCTGTAAACGTAATGAAATATGAATACCCACCTCTAGCATCTGTGCTTATTGGCCCACATACATCAGAATGTACAAGGGTCAATAAATCACTGGCTCGTTCACCTTTTCCCGGTAAAAAGGTGATATTGTCATCTACCAAGAAGACATGACTCACAGGTTGTCAATCGATTCACAATCATTAAACATTGAGGATTCCCTCTTTACTTAACCTGTTCATCCTGTTCTTGTTAATATGACCTAGCCATATGATGCCAAAGGTAGACATCCGTGACATTATCTATTCTAGGACGCTTACTTGACGTGTACATTACATTAACAGGTTGTGATAACAAGTAGATGCCATTGCTCAATTGTCCATTCACTACAGTAACACCATTCATAATGATATCACAAGAATATTCTTTATTGAAATTTCATAACCGTTCATGGCCAAAAGGCCTACGGAAATTACATTCAATAAGAATGCAGGACAATAGTGACAATCACTCAAGACAACTACATGAGAATGAAAACAAGTTTGAGATTTCCTAAAGCTAGAACTGGAACAGATCTTCCATCTCCAACATTCAGGAATCTCTCGCTGTTTTCAAATCTCTCATTGACCTGAAGTCCTTGCAATGAATTGCATATATTAAACGGACTTCCAGTATCTAATACCCAGGTTGAATTATCACATATAGAGAAATTACAAGGTGTTATCATATAAATACCTTGATCAGCAACTGATGCCCTTTTCTCTTGCTTAGCCTGTTCGGGTCAAGTGAGGTAAGGGTACTGAGGACAATTCCTCTTCCAATGCCCCTGCTTCTTACAATAGAAGCATTCTGCCTGACTTTGGTCATCCTTAATCCTTTTGGTCTGACTATGCTGAGTTTTCAGCTTTCTATACCAATTATTGAAGTTGGGACTAGTCAACTTGTCATTATCCAATAATGAGCGAAGTGACAAACTTGTGCCTTTCTACATAAAAGAAAATTTGGCTATTAGTATATGAATTGACTAACACAGTAGACTTGGACTTTAGTCTAAAGATACTCCCACTATTTATACAAATTGGTAGCCTCTACCTCCAATTCGAAAAATTACTCCTAATTCTTTAGTGGGCACTAGAACCCAATAGATCGCATATAGGCCCGAGTGTGGCTCAGCTAACCCATATGCACCTATTGGTAGGTTCTAAACCAGTTGCTTCCCAAGCAACTTCTAGTGATAATTTTGCCCTAGGTTCTTCGGCAGGCGTGTGGCGCCTCCACCGAATACCCTAGTCAGGTCCAACCATTAAATGATAGGGTTAAGTCTAATCAACTAATAGACGACCAAGCCCGAGTGTGGCTCGGCTCACCTGACCGCCTATTGAGGTACACTTAACTCATCATATATTGAATGACAATTCCAATGCTTGATAAGTACCAGGCGGTCGCGCCTCCAATAATTATCAAAACATTGGACCCATTATCACCCAACTTAATGAGAGCTATGACCTAGTTATTCCCCATAACCATTTCATTTTAAGGACCTAATAATTTTAGAGGATTTCATAATAGGATAGATGAGAAGATCCGGTTAGTCTAATTTCTCCCACTGACTTCACCAAATCAGATTAGACTCAACACCGGTTAAGGAGACAACCTAAATCAGTCAAACTGATTTTCCTTATAGGCATGGGCTAACTCGAATCATTAAGTGATCCAATCAAAATGTGGATTGACCATGTCGCCAGGTAAGTGAGATCGGTTGGAAGGGATATGCCATTAACCGGCAAAGACGAATCAGTGCGAGTAGCTCCCCAATTAAAAACCACCGGTCAAAACTGCCAAACTTACCTTAGACACCGACTGGTTAATCAATTTCGATTTGATTACTCAAATGACTCGGGCTACACCTCTGAGCCTAAATCAAGTTCCATCTTGGTCTAATCAAAGACATGACTTGAATCCATCTACAACTATTGTAAATTGATCTAGAATTTTCTTGACCTAATCTAGTTACTACTTAATTAGATTGATCAATTAATTCTATTTGTCCATGTATGATTCTAACCTTAGGTCTAACCCGAATCCTAGGAACTTGATTCAAGCTAACCCCATATGCCAAAGAATTATGCAATGTCAATTAATTGAGTTACAATTTCTATTTTCATAACACTTAATTCTCAATTAAGTTATAGACTTATGAAAGTTTTGATCATTGCATATTTCTTTTTAATTACATATAATTACAATCCTTTCAGTTCTTAAAACATATTTTCAGATCTGAGTTTTTGTAATTAATCACATGTAATCAGATTAAATTCATGTTTTAAGTCATTTATATTTAATGTTATGCATCACATATACATTAACACATGAAATAATACAAACAACATACATCTTATGTATTTGTTTTTCACTTTTATTTTCAGATCTGATTGTTCATTAAAATCAGAGATCATATGAATCATAAATTTTATTTAGATCTAATCTAAACAATATTATTGATTTCAGATTATTTATGTTACAATCTTAACACAAACATGCATCATATGCATTCAAAATTTCAGATCTAGTTAATCATGCATAATCAGCAATTAAATCAATCATAAAAAAATACTTTAGATCTAATCTAAGCATGCTTCATGATTTCAAATTTAATTACAAGAATTAAAACATAAAAGTTTAAACATGAACCTGGCTCTGATACCACTGATGGGGGGAGTCTCCACTCCTACATGGGTTCGGTCCTATTAAAAATAGGGTGACACCCATGTATAACCTATCAGAGCACGCATCTCTATACGCCTCCGGATGGAGAGCCACGCTCGTCACCACGATCACGCGTGAGAGTTTCCGGAGATCGGTCACAACTCTTGGACCTTTGCTCTGATACCACTGAAAGTGAATCCTAGGTTCTTCCGGTGTTAAGCATGCAGATTTTTTTTTTTTTTAAAACCATGGACTGACCCTGATCGGGTTGCCTAACGTACCCCTTCATAAGGGGGATCAAAGCCATACGTAGTTCTTTTTAAGTTTTAAAACGCAGCGGAAAAATCGAATCAAACAATTTAATTCATGCATGCTTACAAGATCAAATCTAGAAATCAGCACCTTAAGAACACATAGGATTATGCCGGAATCGTTTAAACCAATTATGCTAAAACTTTCATGCATGATTAACTATCAGATCTGAAACTTAAGAACTCTATTCCGATTAATCTCCGAATATCCATTGAATGGATTCTGGAATATCTCCATGAGGAGCCCCAAAAGAGGGTAAAACCTCGGGGAATCAGACCTAGATCTTGACACCATAATAAAAAGATTAATGTAGGATTAATACCTTTTATGATGGATGAAACTTGTGGATCTGATCCTCGACTTCGCAGCCACGCACACGAATGCCTCTACGAGAAGTCCACGCGAAGTTCCTGAAGAGATCCAATCCTGCGGAAGTTGCTAGCTTGCCGGCAGAATTTCTTTGAGGCTGGAAATTTGATTTTCCAAACACTATCAACTTTTGATCCGCCTTCTTGGAAGAACTTGGAGGAAAGGTTTAAAGGGATTGAAGAGGACTTAGATCTGATCTAAAGACTCTTATCAGGGGACCCCTAACACTAATGGCGCGATGGACTTAGAGGAGGAAGAAGTCAGCTAGATTGAATGCAGAATTTTTGCCATGCATGAACTAGGGTTCCTCTCTTTCTTTTCCCTTTTTTTTCTTCTTTTTCTCTCTTTTTTCCTTTTTTCGACCACCAGATGATGGAGGTCCTTTTAATGTTGCTCTCCTACCTAACTTCATGCCAACCATCCCATATTTGTGGAGGATTTTGTGGGGTTTTGAATTTGAATTCAAAATCAAGTTCATGTGCCATTACATGATGAAGCTTGATCTAATCTAAACCATTCATCATGTTGCCACTTTCCTCTTTCAATTTCCGAAATTCCATGCCCCTAATCAGATTAGAGGGTCACGTGGTGATTTTGGTGGTGATTTAAATTCGAAATTCAACCTTAATTAGAAGTGAGATAAAGATAAGGATGGCATATGTCATGAAGAGAGAGAATTTGATCTTATCCAATTCTTTTCATGAATTTATCTCTCCATTTCGACCCATCTAATGATGAAAGAGGTCCCTGATGTTGCCAAGTGTCCCATGGCACCATTAAATAAATTAAATTAATTTTTAATCATATTAAAAATCAATTTATGGCGCCATGCCATGGATATGTGACAAGTGGATTTCAAGATCCGAATAGTTTCAGATCAAACCCATTTAATTTAATTAAATCCTAACAATTAGAATGATTCAATTACCATGGGTTGAACCTAATCCAATTAGGTCAATCCCTAATTAAGCACAAATTTAATCTAATTTAATTTGGGTCAACCTAAGTCCTCTTGATTCAGACCTAATCCAATCAGGTCAAAAACCCTGATTGAGCCCAGAATTGAATCTAATTCAATTTGGCTCATCCTTAGTCTAATTACTCAATCCAATTGAGTTCATTAGCAATCTAATTACTAATTAATCCTCCGATAATTACTTTGAAGTTTTCAGAAATGCACTTAATGAAGAAAAAATGGTGACTACTAAAAGATTCAATCAAGAAAAGATGAATTAGATCTTGATGAAATCTTGCATGATTAGAAGTAAAGATCACCATTATCATTTGCTTGCTTTATGAGCTTTATATTCTGTCAAATGAATGTGGTAGAATATACGTCTATGTGGTTATTTCATTTAAAAAAAATCTATGTAAAATAACCACCTTATTGAAAACACTCATTACCAATATGATAAAGCAATATGTGATTTGGAACAAGCATCAAAAGCAATGATAGAATAATTATTTCATCATACACCTAATAGACCAGATTGTGTGATCATTATGTGCCCTTATGCAAGACTTCAATCTAACTCTAATGAATCATAATTTATTGATAACAAATGAATCATAATCTGAATTTTGATAGAAACAATTGTTTAAGCAATTTGATCAAAACTTAGCTAGCATGCCTTATTGATAATTATCTTAAGCAAATAGAATCTAAGCTAAATTGATGTTGAAAATAAGAAATTAATTTGACCTTGATGAATCTTCCTATTGCTTCACATGCTTGTCCTTGAACAGTCTTGGTTAATGAAATTATCTCTTTAGTTCAAGTGACATATGTTTGCTTATGTTTAGGCAATCTCTTGAGTAAAGTGACTCAACATTCAATTATTATCATATCTTAGGTTGAGTTACCTAGTTAAGAAATATGCTATATGAATGTTTTGTATCTTGAAGAAACTAATAACTTTCTTTCAAGAAAGAAAAGAATTTTGTTAATAATGCAGGATCCTTGAGCAAGAAAATGAGAGATTTCAACTTGAAGGGACACCTCCACATAAGATACAACAAACATTCAAATGCAAACAAGAGAGAGGATCTTCTTCAGCCAAAAGTTCACACGTAAGAAATCTAGTTTGGCTTGAAGAATATATATAATGAATAGGTAATTTTAGATACCTTTCTCACAAATTAATTGAGCAAAGTCAATAACTTAAATCTTATGATGGCATGATTAATTTTTGATATCATGTCTATATGTGTATTGACTGACTTATACTTTTAGAAATTATTTCATGGTTTGCCCAAACTAAAATATATCTTTGCCTATGTCATAACCATGAAATACACAAGTATATGCTTAAAATGTTGATGTAAAATAACTTGTGAGAAGTTATGAATCCTTGAGCATAATGAAAATGTTGTTTTGCATGATATACATATATATGATACGTAAGATTAATTCTCTATTCTGCTCTCTCATGAAAATTACTTAAGAATAACAAAAGAGAGAGATAAAGAAAAGAAAATGGATATTATTCAAGAGAAGTAAAATCCAAGTAGAGGCAAACACTTCAACCTTAAGGAAAAGCAAAACAAACTTAATATATTCGACACATTTGTGAGACTTGTGTGAGCATTCTTTGGAAGGGATAAAATCCATAATTAATTATACTTAAACAGGGAGGTTTTGAAGTAAACATTTTAACCTTTCTATATTGCTCATCATAGGGATGGTGCCAATGGGGAGGCTAGTGGTAAGTACCCCGGCACTATTTGACCCAACTATTCGGTGTAGGGCATATTAGGGACGGCACAAGAGGGAGGCTAGTGGTAGTACCTCGTGCCCCTTCCCAACTCCACCGGATAGGGAGCAAATAGAGTATAGAGCATAAGAAAGTAAAAATGAAAGACAAAGTAAATGAAAGTATATAAGAAGAATCAAGTTTTTTTTTTATCACTTGAAAACATAATTTAAGGATGAAATCAATGCAAGATAATACTTAAATAGGAGGAGTTTATTTGAAAAGAATTGATTTTGATCCTTGACATGCTTGTTCTTATTATTTTAACACTTAATATAGTGTGCATATGGTATGATGTTTTGAATTATGGGTTCTCAATATTTTGTAATGCTCCATGCTTAATAATTGAATGTTTGAAATACTGCATAAATTTTTTTGGTATTATTGAAAAGAAATTTCAGATTTGTCGTTCACAATCATCTTTAAAATCTGAAAGTTAAATAAATTTGTAAAAAGGAGAAGAAAAGATATCTCTATTTAGGCAGAATGAATTAATCTTGATCTATCTTTCTACTTGCCTAACTTTGATACATAATATCCTAATACTTGTTAAAATATCCTCCATTTTGTATCAAAACTCAAAATTAAATACAAAGATTCTGGAAGTGCTCTAATGTTATTGAAATATGCGTTTTCAATCTTAATGATTTAAGATGAGCTATAATGTGGAAGATACATATCTCAAATTATGATTTTGAAAGCCTCAATTGAAAATCCTATGTAATTCAGAATCTGATTTTGTATACAAGCTTAGACTCAATATGATTTCTAAATAAAATCTTAATGTAAGAAAAACAGAATTAATTCTGATGCCTTTGGTTGATTGCTCCGATACGCATCCGAAACATATAATTTCTTATCTTCAAAGTGTACTAATATTGGTCCAAATGATGCGTCTTCTTGATTGCAAACAAAAATTTCTAAATATATGATCTTATTTTGATATTAAAAAGATTTATTGTGTTTCATGAATACATTGGTGAAAAACTATGATTAAGGAAATTGAGTTCTATAAATATATATACCTCAATGATCATCTATATGTTTTTCTCTCCTACATTCTTAAAGATTTCCATCAGAATATCAATAGAGTGAATGATCTTAAAACTAGAAATATTTCAGTTCACTCAAATGACTCTAAAAGAAAGAAAATGTAAATGCTTTTGAAAGAAATTGAGCTTCAATTGAATCATTTTCTGATTAATACTTTTATACATTTTCTCTAAGATTAGGAGAAAGCATAACTTGTTCGTAAAGGATTAGAAAGAGTAATTACTACAAATTTTGAATAATACTAGATTACTCTACATTCTCGATATTACAGAATTTCAGTGTTATTCACGTTTATCACTAAAATCTGAAATTCAACAATTTAAAATGATTTAAAGAAGAATGCATCTTTTGAGGGGGAGCTTTAGATATTCAGTATCCTATTCCAAAGACACTTTATTTTGATGCATACTTTGAATTTTATGGATTGATTTTGATGAACCTCCTTATATTACAAGACACGCTTTAATTACCTTGAGATGAGTTCTATAAAGGTTGTCTTATCTCAAACCTTGAGTCTTGTGAAAATAAGCTGAAACTTATAGAAAATATATTTTTTGAGATTGACAATTTTATTGAACATTATCTTAGGATTCTAAAATCTTAAATGGAATGATCAATTGAGGGGAAGAAAGAAAATTCAGAAGGAGAGGTCTTATGGAACTTAATCGCATAAATCTATAACTAAAGGAGAGAGAAAGAACACTAAATGAAAAGTGATTCTAATACTCTCCAATATGTATCATCTGAAATTTAAATCTGAAAATCTGTATGATACACCTTGAGGCGTGTTATTTGGTTAGTATATCTCATGCATCACTCTTGAACCAAATTGCAAATCTTAAGAGCCTCTAATTTAATTGAAAAAGGGGGAGAATAATGTGTTAAATTTTCTTGAGTATCTCTTAGAAAATCTATTTTTGGAACTTCACTAATGAGCTCTAATTGGCTTGCTTTTTGGAACTTCAATTTTGTGCAAATTCATTATTTTATGTATCAAATTGGTGCTTATTTTCTAAAGAAATAAAAGAAAGTCTTTAAAAGAGCTCTAAGATATATCAAAAATTGCATGAATGTATATTTTGATATTTGTGCCCCAATGCTCCTATTATCATAAAAGAACTTTGAAGTCATTAAGAAAATTAATTAAATTGCTCTCATGGTTGATAAAAATACTTAATAGATTGGGCAAAAGGTCTTAAATGAACAAGCTTTCATACTCAGTGAAGAGAGGTTAGATTTCCACTCATGTTTTTCCTTGAATATCATTTGTAGTACTTCTTGAATTAACCTAAGGAAGATTCCACCTAAACTTGATTAGAAAACTATCTGTAGTATCAACTTAGAAAACTTCTTGAAAAACTATCTTCATTGGCTCTGATCTGTGCTCACTAATCTGATTCCAATATTATTGCCTTAAGTTATATGATTCATATCCTTGCAATAATTTAACATTCAAATCAGAGTACAATAAGGGAAAGAAATATTTGAGTGTTCTTATCTTTGTGCTTAATATTTTCCTATCTTTTTGATGTTGTCAAAAAGGGGGAGAAATATCTAAGTATATGCAAATATCTAAGTATATGCTCATAATGCCTTTATGCTTTGAATTGAATACAAATCAGCTTAAATTGAAATATGTTGATTGTGTTAAGCTGATTAAATCTAAAGCATTATCATGAAGTATGTTTTAAAAATATATGTTTTCTACTTCATGCAACTTTGCTATGTATTTACTTCTAGAAAACAATATCTTTTATATTGCATATACTCCAAGTTTTGTCATCATCAAAAAGGGGGAGATTGATGACCCAAAGATTGATTCATAGATTGATTTGATGATCACAAAACCTTG
This sequence comes from Phoenix dactylifera, assembly GCF_009389715.1. Taxonomy (NCBI): domain Eukaryota; kingdom Viridiplantae; phylum Streptophyta; class Magnoliopsida; order Arecales; family Arecaceae; genus Phoenix; species Phoenix dactylifera. The sequence goes on along the minus strand of NW_024067898.1, from coordinate 369,021 downwards.
AAGTATAGATACTAATGTTTATGTTGCAAGGAGAAAGATATTTATTTTGCAAGGAACATAGCAAGTTGGAAGAACACAAGAAGGCCTCCAAAAGCTCTCAAGAAAAGTTAGAAGAAAGCTACAATTCATTGGCCCAAGTTTAAAGTTCAAAAGGTTCAAATTGGAGGAGTAAAATCAAAGGAAAAATTCGAAAGAATAGTCTTCGAGTCGACTCCTGAGGAATTCGAGTCGACTCCAATGTTTACCGAGTCGACTCCGGGGAAGTATGAGTCGACTCCTAGGAGTCACAGGCAGAAAAGTCAGAGAGCGTTTTATGGACTCTGAGATTCGAGTCGACTCCAGTGGAACGTGAGTCGACTCCCAGCGGTACACAAAGAAAAAGTCAGAGAGCGTTTTATGGACTCTGAGATTCGAGTCGACTCCCGCAGTACGCGAGTCGACTCCGAGACTGTGCGACCATCGACAGATAGAAGACCATGTTACTGCCTCTGAGATTCGAGTCGACTCCCAGACAGCTCGAGTCGACTCCAAGACAGCTTCACATCAAAAAGGCAGGAGACCAAGTTTCGCAAACTGAGAGCCGAGTCGACTCCAAGGAAGTTCGAGTCGACTCCAAGACTGGACGAGCCAAAAGACAGAGGATCGGGAGTTCGGGCTCTGAGATTCGAGTCGACTCTCAGGACAGTCGAGTCGACTTGAGAGGACAAAATTCAAAATTGGATCCACGGACTTCAGTGGATGAGCCGACTCCGAAATTGCCAAGTCAGCTCCAGAAGTTGGCGAGTCGACTCCGGGTTAAGACGAGTCGACTCCCAGTCGAGGATGCACCATAATTCAAATTTGGAACAGTGGCCGAGTCGTCTCCAGTAAAGCACGAGTCGACTCCTGCAACAGGCGAGTCGACTCCTGATCGCGCGAGTCGACTCCGATCCCAACGGTAATATTGTCAGGAAGTGCAGACTGTGTCCAACGGCTCTATTTTTGTCTCTAACGGCTAGATTCTTGTTTCCACGCCATCTAAAGCTATAAAAACAAGAGGAGAGCTAGGGGAGAAGGCATGGAAGTGGGAGAGATCATCTAGGAAAGAGATCTCAAAGAGATTACAAAGGAAATCTTCCACAAGCACAAAAGGGCCATCCAAAACGAAATAGAGAGAAGAAGAGCATCCAAGTGAATCCGAAAGCTTCCTCTCCATCCGTGTGCTGCCTCGGGGATCCTCTACTTCATGCCAAATCAGAGGAGGATCAAGTAAAGAAGAAGCCGAGCTCCTCCATCTTCAAAACTCGTTTGAGGGCTTCTCTTTACTCTATTTGTTTATATTGTCATATTTGCTTGTTTAAGAAGCTTTGTTTTGTTTTATACTTTGTTTTAATATCTTGTAACTTGATTCAATCAAGGGATTGAATCAAGAGGTTAAGGTTTGTTGGTGAGCCAAAGAAAAACCAACGGTGTTACGGTTTGTTGGTGAGCCAAAGGGAAAAACCAACGGTGATAGGTTTGTTGGTGAGCCGAGGGTAAAACCAACGTGTAAGGGTTTGATTGTGATCCCGGAAAAACAATCGGGGAGGTTCTAGTCGGTGAGCCTGGGAAAACCGACCGAGTTCGTTGTGCGCTCGTAAAACAACAAGTTGGGTTGTGAGCTTGTAAAACAACCGGCTGTAATCGGTAGGATTATAGTGAAATTCCCAAGAGGTCTTAGGGAGTGGATGTAGGTGCTGGGGTGCACCGAACCACTATATGTTTGCTGTGTTTGTAATGTTTTTTGTCATTATCTAACTCACACACTTACTCACTTAGATAAATTGCTTGCTTAACTATTATCCGCGAATTCTTTAGTTGCAAGCATACTCAATCAAGTCACATTCTACACATCAAACCGTCGCTAAGTTTAACTTTCACTGCGCATATATACAACTTAGCATAATTAATCAAAAAGTGCTAGAAGTAGCTTAAAAGTTCTAAAAGACCCAATTCACCCCCCCTCTTGGGTTGTATCTACTGGGCAACAGGTTCAAGTTTGTCTGTCATCAAACATTTGACATATGCTGGACACCCCCAAACCCTAAGGTGAGACAGCATTGGCTTACGTCCAGTCCACATCTCATGTGGTGTTTTATTTACAGACTTACTTGGAACCTTATTTAGAATGTAGCAGGCTGACTCAAGTGCATATCCCCAAAAGGATATGGGCAGACTTGCAAACCCCATCATGGATCGAACCATGTCTAACAGAGTTCGATTTCTTCTTTCTGATACACCATTATACTGTGGTGTACCAGGAGGAGTCCATTGGGAGAGAATCCCATTCTCTCCTAAATATGTCAAAAACTCATTGGAAAGGTATTCGCCTCCTCGATCTGATCAAAGTGTTTTAATACTCTTTCCAGTTTGTTTTTCTACTTCATTACGATACAATTTGAACATTTCAAATGCTTCAGATTTATGTCTCATTAAATAGACATAACCATACCTAGAAAAATCATCTGTAAACGTAATGAAATATGAATACCCACCTCTAGCATCTGTGCTTATTGGCCCACATACATCAGAATGTACAAGGGTCAATAAATCACTGGCTCGTTCACCTTTTCTGGTAAAAGGTGATTTGGTCATCTTACCAAGAAGACATGACTCACAGGTTGTCAATGATTCACAATCATTAACATTGAGGATTCCCTCTTTACTTAACCTGTTCATCCTGTTCTTGTTAATATGACCTAGCCTATGATGCCAAAGGTAGACATCCGTGACATTATCTATTCTAGGACGCTTACTTGACGTGTACATTACATTAACAGGTTGTGATAACAAGTAGATGCCATTGCTCAATTGTCCATTCATTACAGTAACACCATTCATAATGATATCACAAGAATATTTCTTTATTGAAATTTCATAACCATTCATGGCCAAAAGGCCTACGGAAATTACATTCAATAAGAATGCAGGACAATAGTGACAATCACTCAAGACAACTACATGAGAATTGAAAACAAGTTTGAGATTTCCTAAAGCTAGAACTGGAACAGATCTTCCATCTCCAACATTCAGGAATCTCTCGCTGTTTTCAAATCTCTCATTGACCTGAAGTCCTTGCAATGAATTGCATATATTAAACGGACTTCCAGTATCTAATACCCAGGTTGAATTATCACATATAGAGAAATTACAAGGTGTTATCATATAAATACCTTGATCAGCAACTGATTGCCCTTTTCTCTTGCTTAGCCTGTTCGGGTCAAGTGAGGTAAGGTACTGAGGACAATTCCTCTTCCAATGCCCCTGCTTCTTACAATAGAAGCATTCTGCCTGACTTTGGTCATCCTTAATCCTTTTGGTCTGACTATGCTGAGTTTTCAGCTTTCTATACCAATTATTGAAGTTGGGACTAGTCAACTTGTCATTATCCAATAATGAGCGAAGTGACAAACTTGTGGCCATTTCTACATAAAAGAAAATTTGGCTATTAGTATATGAATTGACTAAACACAGTAGACTTGGACTTTAGTCTAAAGATACTCCCACTATTTTATACAAATTGGTAGCCTCTACCTCCAATTCGAAAAATTACTCCTAATTCTTTAGTGGGCACTAGAACCCAATAGATCGCATATAGGCCCGAGTGTGGCTCGGCTAACCCATATGCACCTATTGGTAGGTTCTAAACCAGTTGCTTCACCAAGCAACTTCTAGTGATAATTTTGCCCTAGGTTCTTCGGCAGGCGTGTGGCGCCTCCACCGAATACCCTAGTCAGGTCCAACCATTAAATGATAGGGTTAAGTCTAATCAACTAATAGACGACCAAGCCCGAGTGTGGCTCGGCTCACCTGACCGCCTATTGAAGGTACACTTAACTCATCATATATTGAATGACAATTCCAATGCTTGATAAGTACCAGGCGTGTCGCGCCTCCAATAATTATCAAAACATTGGACCCATTATCACCCAACTTAATGGGAGGCTATGACCTAGTTATCCCCATAACCATTTCATTTTAAGGACCTAATAATTTTAGAGGATTTCATAATTAGGATAGATGAGAAGATCCGGTTAGTCTAATTTCTCCCACTGACTTCACCAAATCAGATTAGACTCAAACCGGTTAAGGAGACACCTAAATCAGTCAAACTGATTTTCCTTATAGGCATGGGCTAACTCGAATCATTAAGTGATCCAATCAAAATGTGATTGACCATGTCGGCCAGGTAAGTGAGATCGGTGGAAGGGATATGCCATTAACTCGGCAAAGACGAATCAGTGCGAGTAGCTCCCAATTAAAAACCACCGGTCAAAACTGCCAAACTTACCTTAGACACCGACTGGTTAATCAATTTCGATTTGATTACTGAAATGACTCGGGCTACACCTCTGAGCCTAAATCAAGTTCCATCTTGGTCTAATCAAAGACATGGACTTGATCCATCTACAACTATTGTAAATTGATCTAGAATTTTCTTGACCTAATCTAGTTACTACTTAATTAGATTTGATCAATTAATTCTATTTGTCCATGTATGATTCTAACCTTAGGTCTAACCCAATCCTAGGAACTTGATTCAAGCTAACCCATATGCCCAAAGAATTATGCAATGTCAATTAATTGAGTTACAATTCTATTTCATAACACTTAATTCTCAATTAAGTTTAGACTTATGAAAGTTTTGATCATTGCATATTTCTTTTTAATTACATATTAATTACAATCTTTCAGTTCTTAAAACATATTTTCAGATCTGAGTTTTTGTAATTAATCACATGTAATCAGATTAAATTCATGTTTAAGTCATTATATTTAATGTTCATGCATCACATATACATAACAACATGAATTAATACAAACAACATACATCTTATGTATTTATTTTTTCACTTTTATTTTCAGATCTGATTTGTTCATTAAAATCAGAGATCATATGAATCATAAATTTTATTTAGATCTAATCTAAACAATATTATGATTTCAGATTTATTTATGTTACAAATCTTAACACAAACATGCATCATATGCATTCAAAATTTCAAATCTAGTTAATCATGCATAATCAGCAATTAAATCAATCATAAAAAATACTTTAGATCTAATCTAAGCATGCTCATGATTTCAGATTTAATTACAAGAATTAAAACATAAAAGTTTAAACATGAACCTGGCTCTGACACCACTGAAAGTGAATCCTAGGTTCTTCGGTGTTAAGCATGCGGATTTTTTTTTTTTTTAAACCATGGCTGAACCTGATCGGGTTGCCTACGTACCCCTTCATAAGGGGGATCAAGCCATACGTAGTTCTTTTTAAGTTTTAAAACGCAGCGGAAAAATCGAATCAAACAATTTAATTCATGCATGCTTACAAGATCAAATCTAGAAATCAGCACCTTAAGAACACATAGGATTATGCTGGAATCGTTTAAACAATTATGCTAAAACTTTCATGCATGATTAACTATCAGATCTGAAACTTAAGAACTCTATTCCGATTAATCTCCGAATATCCATTGAATGGATTCTGGAGATATCTCCGTGAGGAGCCCCAAAAGAGGGTAAAACCTCGGGGAATCAGACCTAGATCTTGACACCATAATAAAAGATTAATGTAGGATTAATACCTTTTATGATGGATGAAACTTGTGGATCTGATCCTCGACTTCGCAGCCACGCACACGAATGGCCTCTACGAGAAGTCCACGCGAAGTTCCTGAAGAGATCCAATCCTGCGGAAGTGCTAGCTTGCGCAGAATTTCTTGAGGCTGAAATTTGATCTTCCAAACACTATCAACTTTTGATCCGCCTTCTTGGAAGAACTTGGAGGAAAGGTTTAAAGGGATTGAAGAGGACTTAGATCTGATCTAAAGACTCTTATCAGGGACCCCTAACACTAATGGCGCGATGGACTTAGAGGAGGAAGAAGTCAGCTAGATTGAATGCAGAATTTTTCCATGCATGAACTAGGGTTCCTCTCTTTTCTTTTCCCTTTTTTCTTCTTCTTTTTCTCTCTTTTTTCCTTGAATTCGACCACCAGATGATGGAGGTCCTTTTAATGTTGCTCTCCTACCTAACTTCATGCCAACCATCCCATATTTGTGGAGGATTTTGTGGGGTTTTGAATTTTGAATTCAAAATTCAAGTTCATGTGCCATTACATGATGAAGCTTGATCTAATCTAAACCATTCATCATGTTGCCACTTCCCTCTTTCAATTTCGAAATTCCCATGCCCCTAATCAGATTAGAGGGTCACGTGGTGATTTTGTGGTGATTAAATTCGAAATTCAACCTTAATTAGAAGTGAGATAAAGATAAGGATGGCATATGTCATGAAGAGAGAGAATTTGATCTTATCCAATTCTTTTCATGAATTTATCTCTCCATTTCGACCCATCTAATGATGAAAGAGGTCCCTGATGTTGCCAAGTGTCCCATGGCACCATTAAATAAATTAAATTAATTTTTAATCATATTAAAAATCAATTTATGGCGCCATGCATGGATATGTGACAAGTGGATTTCAAGATCCGAATAGTTTCAGATCAAACCCATTTAATTTAATTAAATCCTAACAATTAGAATGATTCAATTACCATGGGTTGAACCTAATCTAATTAGGTCAATCTCTAATTAAGCACAAATTTAATCTAATTTAATTTGGTCAACCTAAGTCCTCTTGATTCAGACCTAATCCAATCAGGTCAAAAACCCTGATTGAGCCCAGAATTGAATCTAATTCAATTTGGCTCATCCTTAGTCTAATTACTCAATCCAATTGAGTTCATTAGCAATCTAATTACTAATTAATCCTCCGATAATTACTTTAATTATTTTATAAGATAATTTATCAATCGAATTGACCAAATTACCCCTGAATGATTCATAATCATTCATCAGCCTTCTTGATCAATCAGGAATCTTCTATGCGTGTGACCTCATAGGTTCGAACCTAAGCCGGTAGTATAGGAACGACTTCCTACACTAATCGATGTGACCATCTAGCAATGGTACCCGACGTCCGAATAGGCCGAATATATGCGAAGCAAATATTCTGGAACCCTGAACTATAGTTACTGTATAATTCAATCCCTTTGACTCCTAATGCCAGGATGACTTAGAGCTCACTGTCAACCCTATAATTAGTACATCCATTATGTGATTAACTTTAGATATCCCGTGACTCCTCACTGAGATTACCCTGGCCAAGGTTTTGCTAAATTAATCACAAGACATTATCTCCTGTTTGCTGGAGGGGTCAATTCCATCTCGACTCACAACTGACTACGCAAGTACTTGATTGCACCCAGTGACCTTCCGTCACTGAATTAGAAATTCAGGTAGTCCGGTACCAAAGTACAGTGAGTTGCTTGCTAGTCACAGGTTGCGATCTCAGGTCAGAGGGCCAAACTTATACCCATATCCACTCGGAACATCTCTCGACAGTAGAGCATTCCGGAATTGGTCACGTTCAGTGAAATGTACTCCTACACTTCACCTGTATGGCATACCAGTGTCTCCACACTCCTTGGTTAAGAGGACAACCAACGTATATGTCACACAACGACCTAATCTCGATAATGTTGTCGTCCTAGTAACAACATATCATTTGGTCGCGAACAAGTTTAAGGACTCAAAGATAAATCCTCCTTTATCATAACATAAGTCCTAAGGACTTCATCATATAAGAGTTCATTTGAAGATGAAATGATGAATAATGCCAAATAATACTTTATTAATTTGTCAATTCATTTACAAAATTCAATCATCAATATGCTGACGATTGACATTTAGGATACAATTCCGGTAGGAGGAAGGTCCGGCAGAGGTGGTAGGAGCAGGAGGAGTGGATGGGAGGTCTGGATGGTCTGGAAGGTCTGGATAGTCTGAATCTGGCTCAGGACTGGGTGATGGTCTGGTGGTCTGAGCAGTGAGAGTGGACTTCCTAACCCAGATCCCTTCTCTCTTCCGAAACCCCATCCTGTGCATAGTCCCCGTACATAAGCGATCAGTCCATCGCAAGGCACGAGAGGGTTCCCTCTCAGGAATGGGAATCTCGTACTGCCTAAAAAGAAGAGTGAATAACATCCCGTATGGGAGTGAGAGCCTAGGTCTATCTAGGGGCTCACACATATACCTATAAATGAGCTTTGGGAAGTTGATCGGGGTGTCCTGAAGGATATAAGACATAATAGCTAAGTCCCTCTCATTCACAAAATCAAATCTCCCTGTCTTAGGGAAGATGGACCTGGACAGAATGCTCAAAAGGATTCTCACTTCAATAGGAAGTGAGCTAGCAGATACCTCATCTAGGGGGGACTGAGGTGGATGCCCTAAGACGACCGTAAGGGCCGCAATTCTATCCTCAGGGTGTGCGGGAGCCACCCCTACTAATGGAAGGTGAAGGATATGGGCAATGAGGTCCTCTGTGACACGCAACGGGACACCTACTACCGTGCCCTCGATACCTCCATCTCCCCGATGGACGGTACTGTAAAACTCTTGAACTAGGCCAGGATAGGTGGGAAGGTCCAAGGTGAGGAAGTACTCTAGGCCCTGGGCTCTAAGCCTATCGCCTATGGTGAACCCCTCCCGGGAGAGATAGTCGAAATCGACAAACCTCCCGGAGGTGACGGCCTTCCCGGCCAATGGCCTAACGAGAACCACCCTAGGCGGGGAACGATACGGAGGTGGTTGCCTCGCGGGATCGTGCCGCGCCTTCGAGCACCGCTCGGGACCGGCCTCGGGACGGGACCTCTTCCTAACGACGGTCTTACGAGGCATCTTGACCTAAACGGGAAGAAAAATACCTAGAGGACGGTGAAGGACCGACAGAGGAAGCTCGGGACGGACCGGAAATGACCTAGGAACGGACGGAAACTCAATGTCCGGCGAAAAATCGACGGGAAAAGGGCTTGGAGACGATCGGGGATGACCTAGGAGTCGGCTCTGGGGCTTTGTGAACAGTGGCGGCTTGAGGAAAAGTGTTTGCGAAATGACAAACCTAGGGTTAAAAAGTCGGATCCCGACTGCGAGTCGACTCCCCTGAGTCGCGAGTCGACTCGACCTCGAGTCGACTCCAGAATATGCGCGAGTCGACTCCCGACAGTGTGCGAGTCGACTCCCCAATAGCTGCCAACTTTGCGAGTCGACTCCCGCAAATGCGCGAGTCGACTCCCCCTTAGGAGCCGGCTCTGAAACTTACTCGAGTCGTCTCTAACCTTGGCACGCACCTAAAAACCATGCCATAATCGTGCCAAATGAGGAAAAATCACCTAATTAAGGACTGATTTGATGATCACTGCATAGAAACTCTATTTTAACCTCATTCTAATCATCAAAATCAATTAATCTAGTGAAAAACCCCACTAGGATGGATCAATCACTCCTAATCCCCTTCTAAGCACACTAAACCTCTCTTCACTTAGGGATTTTGTAAAAATATCTGCTAATTGATTATCAGTACACACAAATTGGAGTGACACATCACCATTCAATACATGATCTCTTATGAAGTGATGTCTTATCTCAATGTGTTTAGTTCTTGAGTGTTGAATTGGATTTTTAGTGAGATTTATGGCACTTGTGTTATCACAATTAATGGGGATTTTATCTTGTTTAATGCCATAATCTTCTAATTGTTGTTTAATCCATAAGATTTGAGCACAACAACTCCCGGCTGCAACATATTCAGCTTCTGCAGTGGATAATGCAACCGAGTTTTGTTTCTTGCTAAACCATGAGATTAGGTTTTCTCCTAGAAATTGACAGGACCCGCTGGTACTTTTTCTATCAAGCTTACATCCAGCGAAGTCTGAATCTGTGTACCCTATTAAGTTTAGGCTAGATTCTTTAGAGTACCACAGCCCTATGTTCTTAGTTCCAATTAAGTATTTAAAGATTCTCTTAACTGCAGCTAGGTGTGATTCTTTAGGATTAGCCTGATATCTAGCACACATGCACACACTAAACATAATATCAGGCCTACTTGCAGTAAGATACAGTAAAGAACCTATCATACCTCTATAAAGTTTTTGATTTACAGATTTACCTGATTCATCTTGGTCTAACTTACATGATGAGCTCATGGGGGTGCTGATTGACTTGTTTCCCTCCATATCAAACTTCTTGAGCATCTCCTTGATATATTTTGCTTGATTGATGAAGATGCCTCCTTCAGATTGTTTGATTTGAAGCCCGAGGAAGTAGTTCAGCTCTCCCATCATGCTCATCTCAAACTCACTCTACATCAAATCAGCAAATTCCTCGCAGAGGCGATTGTTAGTAGCACCGAAAATGATATCATCAACATAAATCTGTACTAATAACATATCCTTATTTTTCTTTTTCAGAAATAATGTTGTATCTACATTTCCCCTAGAGAATTCATGTTCTAATAGAAATTTACTAAGTCTCTCATACCATGCTCTAGGTGCTTGTTTTAGTCCATAAAGTGCTTTGTTCAGTTTATACACATGATTAGGGTATTGATGATTTTCAAAACCAGGAGGTTGTTCTACATACACCTCCTCATTAATAAACCCATTTAGAAAAGCACTCTTTACATCCATTTGATATAGTTTGAAGTCCTTAGAGCATGCATATGCTAATAGAAGTCTAATTGCCTCAAGTCTAGCTACGGGAGCAAAGGTTTCATCAAAATCTATGCCTTCTTACTAGATGAGATGTCACTAGAGTCATCAAAAACAACATGTATAGATTCTTCTATAACTAGGGTTCTTTTATTAAAGATTCTATAGGCTTTACTAGTTGTAGAATAACCTAGGAATATTCCTTCATCAGATTTAGGATCAAATTTCCCTAGATTATCTTTCCCATTATTATGTACAAAACACCTACATCCAAAAACATGAAAATAGTTAACTTTTGGTTTTCTGTTTTTCCACAGTTCATAAGGTGTTTTCTTTATAATGGGTCTTAATAAAACTCTATTTAATATATGGCAAGAAGTATTAATGGCTTCTCCCCAAAAGTACTTAGGGAGGTTACTTTCACATAACATCGTTCTAGCCATTTCCTCTAGAGTTCTATTCTTCCTTTCCACAACTCCATTTTGTTGTGGTGTCCTAGGTGCAGAAAAATTATGGGTTATCCCCTTTTTACTACAAAATTCATCAAATAATTGATTTTCGAATTCGGTACCATGGTCACTTCTAATGGCTATGACTGAAGACTCTCTAGCATTTGTTACTTCCTTATGAAACTTTTTAAACATTGAAAATGCTTGGTCCTTATGTGCTAGAAACATGACCCATGTGTACCTAGAGTAATCATCTACTATGACTAGACCATATTTATTTCCACCTAGGCTTGTTGTTCTAGTTGGACCAAATAGGTCCATGTGTAATAATTCTAGAGGCCTAGAGGTAGAGACACATTTTATGGATTTAAAAGAGTTCCTAGATTGTTTGCCAAATTGACATGCTTCACATATTTTGTTCTTTTCAAATTTTAATTTTGGCAAACCTGTCACGGAGTCTCTTTTAACTAATTTAGTTATTGTGTCCATGCTTGCATGACCTAACTTACGGTGCCATAACCAACTAGCATCATTATCTTTAGTTTCATTTACAACTAGACATTGGTTATGTTTTGCAAGATCTTCTAGGTCTACAACATATACATTTCCACGTCTAATCCCTTTAAAAACTAAGCTATTATCATTAGGATTTGTTATAATACATAGTGATGGTTTAAACATAACATCATATCCTTTATCACATAATTGACTGATGCTTAACAAGTTATGCTTAAGACCATCAACATATCTAACATTATCTATAAAAGTAGAAGGGGTGATTTGAACTTTACCAATACCAATGATGTGACCTTGGTTGTTGTCTCCAAACGTCACAGCACCTCCCTTCTTAGCTTCAAGGGTGAAAAATTGGTCTTTATCACCCGTCATGTGCCTTGAGCAGCTACTATCCAAATACCAGCAATTTTTGTTGACCTTGGCTGCAAGACACTCCTACACAAGCAAATCATGTCATCTTAGGTACCCAAGTTTTCTTGGGTCCTTCATGGTTAGTCAAGTTGGTTCCTTTTGGAACCCATACCCTTTAAATTTTTCTTTTAGTTTTACTTTTCCTAAAATTACATACATTTGCTTTATAGCCTACTGTACCACAACAAAAGCAGGTTATTTTCTTAGTTTTTGTTTTCCCAGCTTTAACAAAGAAGTTACTAAGAAGTTTTTGCTTATTCCTTGGTTTATATCCTAAACCGGCTTTATTAAACACTGCACGTTGACTATTTAGTATCATGTTTAATTTTTCAGAACTATAGGTAAATCTTTCAACTAAGGGTTTGTATTTGTTAAGTTCTTTAGTTAGTGTCTGATTTTCGGCTTTTAGATCATTAAGTTCTTTAGTAAGATCCTTATCTAAGGTTTGTTTATATTTTTTAAGTTCTGAAAATTCCTTAGTTAGTTTTTCATTTTCTTTAGTTAAGGTGTTGGTCTTTTGAGTTAAAAGTTGGTTGCTTGTTTTAAGTTCTATATTTTCTTTGGTGATTAAATCCTTATCCTTAACTAATTTATCGTATTTATGTAGGTATGATTGATTAGTTATTTTCAGTTCTTTATTCTTAAGATTTATAGCCTTATATTCTACCATTAATTCATTAAATGCATCATAAAGTTCATCAAAAGAAAAATCAGGATGCGTGTCGGAAGTTACCTCGTTTTCGTTGGCCATGAAACAAAAATTGGCCTTCTCTTCTTGTTCATCATCTGATGAGGAGGATGATGAGTCGGAGTCCGATAGGGTAGTGACAAGTGCCTTTTTCTTCTTGTACTTACTCCCCTTCTTCAGTAAGGGGCACTCCGCTCTTATGTGACCCGGCTTCTTGCACTCGTAACAACCAATCCCCTCATTTTCCCTTTCCTTACCTTTGTCTTTGCGGTAGGAATTTGAGGGGCCTCTCCTTTGATGATAGGACTTCTTGTGGTTGATGAATTTCTTGAACTTGCGCACAAGAAGAGCCTCACCACCATCTTCCTCATCTTCTTCTTCTTCACTGCTGCTGCTGCAAGACAAGTCCTTGTTAGAAGAAGTAGATTTAAGGGCTATTACCTTTTTCTTATGGGAGGACTCTTCCTCGTTGTGTTGTTTCATGGTGAGCTCGTGCGTCATGAGGGATCCAAGAAGCTCCTCAAGTGGTAGCTTGTTCAAGTCCTTGGCTTCTTGGATTGCTGTCACTTTAGCTTCCCACGACCTCGGTAGACACCGAAGGATTTTTCTGACAAGCTCACTGTTAGTATAGTTCTTGCCAAGGCTTTTTAGACTATTGACAATATCAGTAAACCTAGTGAACATGGATGTGATTGTTTCATTTGAATCCATTTTAAATAGTTCATATTTATGAACCAAGATGTTTATTTTGGATTCCTTGACTTGATTCGTGCCCTCATGGGTCACTTCAAGTCTGTCCCAAATTTCTTTTGCTGAATTACAAGTTGAAATCCTATTGAATTCATTACGGTCTAAGGCACAATAGAAGACATTCATTGCTTTAGAGTTTAATTGTGCCTTCCTCATGTCATGTTCATCCCAGTCCATTTCTAGTTTAGGTACCTTAACACCATCTACGTAAATGGATGGGATGTATGGCCCATTTACTACAATGGACCACATCTCATAGTCTTGGGCTTGGATGAATATTCTCATCCTAGCCTTCCAGTATGAGTAGTCAGATCCATTGAAGAAAGGGGGTCTTTGGGTGGACTGACCCTCAATGTGAGAAGATCCAAATGGGGTTGTCATTTTGATCTTTTAACTCTTGAGTGGAAGAGTTTTTGGCTCTGATACCACTTGTTGCCCAGATAGACAACCCAAGAGGGGGGGTGAATTGGGTTTTTAAAATAATTTGGCTAATTAAAACTTTGTGGATGATTAATTAAAAACTATAGCAAGTTATTTAATTAAAGCCTAGTGCTGTGAGAAATGTGCGGGGAAGAAGATGAGAGACAATGCACTACAAACACAAAGTTTTATAGTGGTTCGGAGCTAACCCTTGCTCCTACGTCCACTCCCCAAGTCTCACTTGGGAATTTCACTATAACCCCCTTGGATTACAGCCGGTTGTTTTGCAAGCTCACAACCAAACTTGTTGTTTTACGAGCTCACAACGAACTCGATCGGTTTTCCCAGGCTCACCGACTAGAACCAACCCCGATTGTTTTTCCGGGCTCACAATCAAACCCTTACACACGTTGGTTTTAACTTGGCTCACCAACCAACCTTAAACTCCTTGATTCAATCCCCCGATTGAATCAAGTAAATACAAGAGATAGAAGAAAACAGAAAATAGCTTCTCAAAAAGCAGATTTAAAACAATATAATTGTAAAGGAGTTAGAAGCCCTCAAACGCTTTTAAGCTGGTGAAGAGGTATGGCTTCTGGAACTCCGGTCTCCTCTTGAAAGAGTGGTCGACTTGAATGCAGGAGGAGGAAGCTTTGATTGTTGGGAAGAAGTTGTTGGAGCAGTAAATGCAGATCTTCCCTTTTTCGTTTAAGAGCACTTGGAGAGCTTGAAAACTTGAATGCTTGGAGTGGAATATCTGTTCTCTACCTTGCTACAGTCTTCTGTGGCTATTTAAGCCAACCCCCACGGAAACTAGCCGTTACTCTGCTTTTTCTGGCCGTTCTGCACACTCTGCGCAGCCTGACAATATGACCGTTGGTGGGTTGGAGTCGACTCGCGCGATCAGGAGTCGACTCGGCTGTAGCAGGAGTCGACTCACGCTTTTCCGGAGTCGACTCGGCAACTGTTCCAAATTTGAATTAAAGTTGCCGTCTTGACTGGGAGTCGACTCGTCTTGACCTGGAGTCGACTCGCCAACTTCTGGAGCTGACCTGACAATTTTGGAGTCGGCTCATCCACTGAAGTCCGTAAATCCAATTTTGAATTTTGTCCACTCGAGTCGACTCGACTGTCCTGGGAGTCGACTCGAATCTCAGAGCCCGAACTCCCGATTCTCTGTCTTTTGGCTCATCCAGTCTTGGAGTCGACTCGAACTTCCTTGGAGTCGACTCGGCTCTCAGTTTCCGAAAGTTGGTCTTCTGCCTTTTGACATGAAGCTTGTCTCGGAGTCGACTCGAGCTGTCTGTGAGTCGACTCGAATCTCAGAGGCAGTAACATGGTCTTCTGTCTGTTGATGGTCGCTCAGTCTCGGAGTCGACTCGCGTACTGCGGGAGTCGACTCGTATCTCAGAGTCCGAAAATCGTTCTCTGACTTTTTCCTTGTGTTCCTCTGAGAGTCGACTCTTACCTTCTTTGGAGTCGACCTGCCAACCATCGGAGTCGACTCGCGTTCCACTGGAGTCGACTCGAATCTCAGACCCGAAAACTGCTCTCTGACTTTTCTTTGTGTTTCTCTTGGAGTCGACTCTTACTACCCTGGAGTCGACTCGTTGAATATTGGAGTCGACTCGCGCACTTCGGGAGTCGACTCGTTGACAGTTTCTGAGTTGAAGCTTTCTGTCCTTCTGTCTGTTCTCAGTCGGAGTCGACTCGTACTGATCTGGAGTCGACTCGAGCTCGTGCCAGTGAACTTGATACGCTTGGAGTCGACTCGTGATACTCGGGAGTCGACTCGAGTCTCAGACTTTGGTTCAGCAGACTTCTTACCTTATCCAAAATACTATGAACCAAATCTAGAGACACTTGGACAGGATTTTCACTGAAACACTCAATTGAATTCATTAGTAATCACAAGATATACTCAAATGCTTTGAGCTCATCAAAATCAAATGGGGTTTTAATCAATCACTCCACATTATAAATCCATTTCGTGCCTATAATAGGATATTCAGATGGTCTCTCTATTAGATTCCATACCTTGTTTCTAGTAAATTGGTTTAATTCTTCTTGCATTGCATTTATCCAATTTACATCATTTTCGGCCTCTTCTATGTGTTTGGGCTCAAAGTGTGAGACAAAAGCTAGATGGTTATTTAAATTTCTAAGGGATGCTCTAGTCCTAACCGGTTGAGATGGATCATCTAGAATTAGTTCCTTAGGATGCCCGTGAGCATACCTCCAAGCTTTAGTTAGCCCATGATCCACAATAGCCTCTTGGCTTGATGATGCTCCTTCACTCAACTTTTGATTATCATCTTGTAATGCCATCTCATCTATCTTTTCTTCAAGAATTTCAACATCATCATCAAAATTAACTTTCTTACTAGAGGAGATGTCACTAGAGTCATCAAATACAACATGTATAGATTCTTCTATAACTAAGGTTCTTTTATTAAAGACTCTATAGGCTTTACTAGTTGTAGAGTAACCTAAGAATATTCCTTCATCCGATTTAGAGTCAAATTTACCTAGATTATCTTTCCCATTATTATGAACAAAACACCTACATCCAAAAACATGAAAGTAATTAACTTTTGGTTTTCTGTTTTTCCAAAGTTCATAAGGTGTTTTCTTTATGATGGGTCTTAATAAAACTCTATTTAATATATGGCAAGAAGTATTAATGGCTTCTCCCCAAAAGTACTTAGGGAGGTTACTTTCACATAACATAGTTCTAGCCATTTCCTCTAGAGTCCTATTTTTCCTTTCCACAACTCCATTTTGTTGTGGTGTCCTAGGTGCAGAAAAATTATGAGTTATTCCCTTTTTACTACAAAACTCATTGAATAACTGATTTTCAAATTCGGTACCATGGTCACTTCTAATGGCTATTACTGAAGTATCTCTAGCATTGGTTACTTCCTTATGAAACTTTTTAAATACTGAAAAAGCTTGATCTTTATGTGCTAAGAACATAACCCAAGTGTACCTAGTATAATCATCTACAATAACTAGACCATATTTATTTCCACCTAGGCTTGTTGTTCTAGTTGGTCCGAATAGGTCCATGTGTAATAATTCTAGAGGTCTAGAGGTAGAGACACATTTTATGGATTTAAATGAGTTCCTAGATTGTTTGCCAAATTGACATGCTTCACATATTTTGTTCTTTTCAAATTTTAATTTTGGCAAACCTATCACGGAATCTCTTTTAACTAGTTTAGTTATTGTGTCCATGCTTGCATGACCTAACTTACGGTGCCATAACCAACTAGCATCATTATCTTTAGTTTCATTAACAACTAAACATTGGTTATGTTTTGCAAGATCTTCTAGGTCAACAACATATACATTTCCACGTCTAATCCCTTTAAAAACTAAACTACTGTCATTAGGGTTTGTTATAATGCATAGTGATGGTTTAAACATAACATCATATCCTTTATCACATAATTAACTAATGCTTAACAAGTTATGCTTAAGACCATCAACATATCTAACATTATCTATAAAAGTTGAAGGGGTGATTTGAACTTTACCAATACCAATGATGTGACCTTGGTTGTTGTCTCCAAAAGTCACAGCACCTCCCTTCTTAGCTTCAAGGGTGAAAAATTGATCCTTATCACCCGTCATGTGCCTTGAGCAGCCACTATCCAAATACCAGCAGTTTTTGTTGACCTTGGCTGCAAGACACTCCTACACAAGCAAATCATGTCAACTTAGGTACCCAAGTTTTCTTGGGTCCTTCATGGTTAGTCAAGTTGGTTCCTTTTGGAACCCATACCCTTTTAATTTTTCTTCTTGATTTACCTTTCCTAAAATTACACACATTTGCTTTATGACCTATAGTTCCACAACAAAAGCAGGTTATTTTGTTAGTTTTAGTTTTCCCAGCTTTAACAAAGAAGTTACTAAGAAGTTTTTGTTTATTTCTTGGTTTATATCCTAAACCCGCTTTATTAAATACTGCTCGTTGACTATTGAGTATCATATTTAACTTTTCAGAACTATATGTAAATTTTTCAACTAAGGGTTTGTATTTGTTAAGTTCTTTAGTTAGTGTTTGATTTTCTGTTTTTAGATCATTTAGTTTGTTTGTTAGATCCTTGTTTATGATTTTTTTGTGGCTTTTAAATTCTGAAAATTCCTTAGTTAGTTTTTCATTATCTTTAGTTAAGGTATTAGTCTTTTGAGTTAAAAGTTGGTTGCTTGTCTTAAGTTCTATATTTTCTTTGGTGATTAAATTCTTATCCTTAACTAATTTATCGTATTTATGTAGGTATGATTGATTAGTTATTTTTAGTTCTTTATTCTTAAGATTTATTGCCTTATATTCTATCATTAATTCATTAAAAGCATCATAAAGTTCATCAAATGTAAAATCAAGCTGTGTTTCGGAAGTTACCTCATTTTCATTGGCCATGAAGCAGAAATTGGCCTTCTCTTCTTGTTCTTCATCCGATGATGAAGATGATGTGTCGGAGTCCGATAGGGTGGTGACAAGGGCTTTCTTCTTCTTGTACTTGCTGCCCTTCTTTAGTAAGGGACACTCAGCTCTGATGTGTCCCGGCTTTTTGCACTCATAGCACCCAATCCCCTCATTTTCCCTTTCCTTACCTTTGTCCTTGCGGTAGGAATTTGAGGGGCCTCTCCTTTGATGATAAGCCTTCTTGTAGTTGATGAATTTTTTGAACTTGTGCACAAGAAGTGCCTCACCATCATCTTCCTCATGTTCTTCTCCTTCACTGCTGCTACTGCAAGATAATTCCTTGTTAGATGAAGTAGATTTCAGAGCTATTACCTTTTTCTTGTGGGAGGACTCTTCCTCGTGTTGCTTCATGGTTAGCTCGTGCGTCATTAAGGATCCAAGAAGCTCCTCGAGTGGTAATTTGTTCAAGTCCTTGGCTTCTTGGATTGCCGTCACTTTAGCTTCCCACGACCTTGGTAGACACCGAAGGATTTTTCTGACAAGCTCACTGTTAGTATAGTTCTTGCCAAGGCTTTTTAGGCCATTGACAATGTCAGTAAACCTAGTGAACATGCTAGTGATTGTCTCATTAGAATCCATTTTAAATAGTTCATACTTATGAACCAATATATTAATTTTGGATTCTTTAACTTGATTTGTGCCCTCATGGGTCACTTCAAGTCTATCCCAGATCTCTTTTGCAGAGTTGCAAGTAGAGACCCTATTGAATTCATTTCTGTCTAAGGCACAGTAAAACACATTCATAGCTTTAGAATTTAGTTGTGCCTTTCTCATGTCATGTTCATCCCAATCCTTTTCTAATTTGGGTACCGTGATACCCTCTACATATGTGGATGGGATGTAT
Organism: Phoenix dactylifera; assembly: GCF_009389715.1. Classification (NCBI taxonomy): domain Eukaryota; kingdom Viridiplantae; phylum Streptophyta; class Magnoliopsida; order Arecales; family Arecaceae; genus Phoenix; species Phoenix dactylifera. Next base: position 349,878 of record NW_024067898.1, on the reverse strand, counting down.
GGGCCATTTACTACAATGGTCCACATCTCATAGTCTTGGGCTTGGATGAATATTCTCATCCTAGCCTTCAGTATGAGTAGTCGGATCCATTAAAGAAAGGGGGTCTTTGGGTGGACTGACCCTCAATATGGGAAGATCCAAATGGGGCTGTCATTTTGATCTTTTACTCTTGGGTGGAAGAATTTAGGCTCTGATACCACTTGTTGCCCAGATAGACAACCCAAGAGGGGGGGTGAATTGGGTTTTAAAATAATTTTAACTATTAAAGCGTTTGTGGGTGACTAATTAACGCTTTTTACAAGATGATTAATTAGTTGCTTTGATGTGTATGAAATGAGGGTAATGGTAAGAGACAAGCAATCACAAACACAAAGCTTTTATAGTGGTTCGGAGCTAACCCTTGCTCCTACGTCCACTCCCCAAGTCTCTCTTGGGAATTCACTATAACCCCTTGGATTACAGCCGGTTGTTTTCCAAGCTCACAACCAAACTTGTTGTTTTACGAGCTCACAACGAACTCGGTCGATTTTTCCAGGCTCACAGACTAGAACCAACCCCGATTGTTTTCCCGAGATCACAATCGAACCCTTACACGTTGGTTTTACACTCGGCTCACCAACCAACCTCAATACTCTTGATTCAATGCCCCGATTGAACCAAGCAAAGACAAAGGTGTAGATAAAAGAGACAAACAGAAAAATACAGCTTCTCAAAAGCAGATAAATGGCAATATGAACAATAACGAAGTTAAGAGCCCTCAAACGCTTTTAAGTTGGAGAAGAGGAAGGGCTTCTTGAACTTCGGGTCTCCTCTTGAATGTGTAGTCGACTTGAATGCAGGAGAAGGCTCTTTCAATGTTGGGAAGAAGTAGGTGGATGCAGTTAATGCTGCTCTTCCCTCTTTTTCGTTGAAGAACAAGTTGCAGAGATTGAAAGCTTGATTACTTGGAGTAGAATGGTTCTTCTCTGCCTTGCTACAGTCTTCTGTGGCTATTTAAACCAACCCCCACAGAAACTAGCCGTTAGAGAGCTTTTTCTGCCCGTTCTGCACACTCTGCGCAGCCTGACAATGTGTCCGTTGGTGGGTTAGAGTCGACTCGCGCGATCAGGAGTCGACTCGGCTGTAGCGGGAGTCGACTCAAGCTTTTCCGGAGTCGACTCGGCAACTGTTCCAAATTTGAATTAAAGTTGCCTTCACGACTGGGAGTCGACTCGTCTTGACCTGGAGTCGACTCGCCAACTTCTGGAGCTAACTTGGCAATTTCGGAGTCGGCTCATCCACTGAAGTCCGTGGATCCAATTTTGAATTTGATCCACTCGAGTCGACTCGACTATCCTGGGAGTCGACTCGAATCTCAGAGCCCGAACTCCCGATTCTCTGTCTTTTGGCTCGTCCAGTCTTGGAGTCGACTCGAACTTCCTCGGAGTCGACTCGGCTCTCAGTTTCCGAAACTTGGTCTTCTGCCTTTTTGATGTGAAGCTGTCTTGGAGTCGACTCGAGCTGTCTGGGAGTCGACTCGAATCTCAGATGCAGTAACTTGGTCTTCTGTCTGTTGATGGTCGCGGAGTCTTGGAGTCGACTCGCATATTGCGGGAGTCAACTCGAATCTCAGAGTCCGAAAACTGCTCTCTGACTTTTTCTTTATGTTCCTCTTGGAGTCGACTCTTACTATCCTGGAATCGACTCGGTGAACATCGGAGTCGACTCGCGCACTTTGGGAGTCGACTCGTTGACAGGTTCTGAGTTGAAGCTTTCTGTTCTTCTGTCTGTTCTCAGTCGGAGTCGACTCGTACAGATCTGGAGTCGACTCGAGCCCGTGCCAGTGAACTTGATACGCTTGGAGTCGACTCGTGATACTCTGGAGTCGACTCGAGTCTCAGACTTTGGTTCAAGCTGACTTCTTAACTTATCCAAAAATTATGAACCAAGTCTTGAGACACTTAGACAAAATTTTCACTGAAACACTTAATTGAATTCATTAGTAAACAAGAAATATACTCAATTGCTTTGATCTCATCAAAATCAAATAGGGTTTTAATCAATCACTCCACAGAAAAGGACGGTATGATCCAGGCAATGAGTTTAGTATGGCATCCTTCCCCAATTGATCATGAAGGAAAAAGCCAAGAGAGCTTAGACGCTCGATCAACTCAATCATGTACAGTACATGATCAGTTACCGAGGTCCCATCTTTCATTCGGGCGCTGAAGATGGCACAACTAGTTTTGTGCCTCTCAACGTCGTTAGGAACGCTGAATGATTCATTCAACACTTGAATGATATCTTCCGGCTGCGTATTCTCAAAACGCCTACTAAACTCATCACTCATTGCTGCCAACATAATGCATCGAATAGTGATCCGGTCACTGAGCCACTTCTGATAAGTGTCTCTGGCCGATCTTGATGCATTAGCAGCGGGCTGCTCAGGTGCTTGATCCGTTATCACATAAAGGATCCTCTCATGCTCTAGCACTATTTTCAGTTTCCTATGCCAATTATTGAAATTTGGACCAGTCAACTTGTCATTGTCCAACAATGAGCGAAGTGATAAATTAGTGGCCATTTCTGCATAAAAAGAAAATTTGGCTATTAGTATATGAATTGACTAAACACAGTAGACTTGGACTTTAGTCTAAAGATATTCCCACTATTTTATACAAATTGGTAGCCTCTACCTCTAATTCGAAAAATTACTCCTAATTCCTTAGTGGGCACTAGAACCCAATAGATCCCATATAGGCCCGAGTGTGGCTCGGCCAACCCATATGCACCTATTGGTAGGTTCTTAACCAATTGCTTCACCAAGCAACTTCTAGTGATGATTTTGCCCTAGATTTTTCGGCAGGCGTGTGGCGCCTCCACCGAATACCCTAGTCAGATCCAACCATTAAATGATAGGGTTAAGTCTAATCAACTAATAGACGACCAAGCCCGAGTGTGGCTCGGCTCACCTGACCGCCTATTGAAGGTACACTTAACTCATCATATATTGAATGACAATTCCAATGCTTGATAAGTACCAGGCGTGTGGCGCCTCCAATAATTATCAAAACATTGGACCCATTATCACCCAACTTAATGGGAGGCTATGACCTAGTTATCTCCATAACCATTTCATTTTAAGGACCTAATAATTTTAAAGGATTTCATAATTAGGATAGATGAGAAGATCCAGTTAGTCTAATTTCTCCCACTGACTTCACCAAATCAGATTAGACTCAAACCGGTTAAGGAGACACCTAAATCAGTCATACTGATTTTCCTTAAGGCATGGGCTAACTCGAATCATTAAGTGATCCAATCAAAATGTGATTGACCATGTCGGCCAGGTAAGTGAGATCGGTGGAAGGGATATGCCATTAACTCGACAAAGACGAATCAGTGCGAGTAGCTCCCAATTAAAAACCACCGGTCAAAACTGCCAAACTTACCTTAGACACCGACTGGTTAATCAATTTCGATTTGATTACTCAAATGACTCGGGCTACACCTCTGAGCCTAAATCAAGTTCCATCTTGGTCTAATCAAAGACATGGAATTGATCAATCTACAACTATTGTATTTAACCTAGAGTTTCCTTGACCTAATCTAGTTACTACTTAATTAGATTTGATCAATTAACTCTAATTAGACCATGTTTGATTCTAACCTTAGGTCTAACCCAATCCTAAGAACTTGATTCAAGCTAACCCATATGCCCAAAGAATTATGCAATGTCAATTAATTGAGTTACAATTCTATTTCATAACACTTAATTCTCAATTAAGTTTAGACTTATGAAAGTTTTGATCATTGCATATTTCTTTTTAATTACATATTAATTACAATCTTTCAGTTCTTAAAACACATTTTCAGATCTGAGTTTTTGTAATTAATCACATGTAATCAGATTTAATTCATGTTTAAGTCATTATGTTTTATGTTCATGCATCACATATACATAACAACATGAATTAATACAAACAACATACATCTTATGTATTTGTTTTTTCACATTTATTTTCAGATCTGATTTGTTCATTAAAATCAGAGATCATATGAATCATAAACTTTATTTAGATCTAATCTAAACAATATTATGATTTCAGATTTATTCATGTTACTAATCCTAACACAAACATGCATCATATGCATCCAAAATTTCAGATCTACTTAATCATGCATAATCAGCAATTAAATCAATCATAAAAAGCACTTTAGATCTAATCTAAACATGTTAATGATTTCAGATTTAATTGCAAGAATTAAAATATAAAAGTTTAAACATAAACCTGGCTCTGATACCACTGAAAGTGAATCCTAGGTTCTTCGGTGTTTAGCATGCTGAATTTTTTTTTTTTTGAAAACTATGGCTGAACCTGATCGGGTTGCCTACGTACCCCTTCATAAGGAGGATCAAGCCATACGTAGTTCTTTTTAAGTTTTAAAACGCAGCGGAAAAACCAAATCAAACAATTTAATTCATGCATGCTTACAAGATCAAATCTAGAAATCAGCACCTTAAGAACACATAGGATTATGCCGGAATCGTTTAAACAATTATGCTAAAACTTTTATGCATGATTAACTATCAGATCTGAAACTTAAGAACTCTATTCCAATTAATCTCCGAATATCCATCGAATGGATTCTGGAGATATCTCCGTGAGGAGCCCCAAAAGAGGGTAAAACCTCGGGGAATTGGACCTAGACCTTGACACCATAATAAATGATTAATGCTAGATTAATACCTTTTATGATGGATGAAAGTTGTGAATCTGATTCTTGACTTCGCAGCCACGCACACGAATGGCCTCTACGAGAAGTACACGCGAAGTCCTGAAGGATCTTCTTCCGCAACAGTGCTAGCAGCTGCAGAACACTTGAAAGCTGAAATCTGCCCGCCGGGATTCAATCAACTCTTGATCAATCATCTTGAAGCAGATAGAGATGAGGTTTGTAAGGGAAGTAGAGGACTCAGATCTGATCTTGAATCTTCTAGATATTCACCTTGAAAACCCTATCTAAAATGGAGAAGAAGAGGAGGAGGAGGCGGGTGAGGAAGAAGGCTGCAATGAATGTGTTTTTGGTGCCCATGTTTGACCCCTTTTAATGGCCTCCGAATTTTCATTCAAAATTCGAAATTTATTTTCAGAAAACCTCTTTTAGTTGGCACATGCAAAGGAATAGGAACAACCCAAATCAGATCTCAACCAAATCTGATTTAAATTCAAATTTTAAACACATGTGCAAGAGGGAAGGAATTTGAAATCCATGCGGCAAGGTAAAACACTTCATAATTTCGAAATCACCTCTTGAAATTCGAATTTAATCCATTCAAAAACTCAGACGCCACCTTGGCTGATGGTTTGAGTGATTAAAATCATTTAACACATTGCTTAATGTTTGAATTTAAATTCAAATAACAAACAATGTCGCCATGTGTCAAGCAATGGGTCCATGTGCCATGCAATAATTTTGGTTTATTTAAAAATCATGAAATCCAATTCCATGTCACCAATAATTGCCACATCATCTGAGCCTAATCCCCTTGGATTGCACCTAATCAAATTTGGTCAAACCCGAATTAAAACAAAGCAATTTGGTTGAACCCAATCTAATCAGGTCAGACTCTGATTGAGCTCAAATTGAATCCAATTCAATTTTGGCTCATGCAAACTCAATCAAATTGAATTATTACTTTGTGTTGGACCTAATTCAATTAGGTCAATCCCCAATTAAGAACAAATTAATTTAAAATTAATTTGATCAGCTTAAGTCCTTTTAGGTTCTGACCTAATCTAATCAGGTCAAAACCCTGATTGAGCCCAAACTTGAATCCAATTCAATTTGGCTCATCCTTAGCACAATTACTCAATCAAATTGAGTTTATTAGTAATTTAATTACTAATTAATCCTTCAATAATTACTTTAATTATTTTATAAGATAATTTGCCAATCAAATTGACCAAATTACCCCTGAATGATTCTTAATCATTCATCAGCTTTCTTGATCAATCAGGAATCTTCTATGCGTGTGACCTCATAGGTTCGAACCTAAGCCGGTAGTATAGGAACAATTTTCTACACTAATCGATGTGACCATCTAGCAATGGTACCCGACGTCCGGATAGGTCGAATATATACGAAGCAAATATTCTGAAACCCTGAACTATGGTTACTGTATATTTCAATCCCTTTGACTCCTGATGCCAGGATGACTTAGAGCTCACTGTCAACCCTATAATTAGTACATCCATTATGTGATTAACTTTAGATATCCCGTGACTCCTCACTGGGATTACCCTGGCCAAGGTTTTGCTAAATTAATCACAAGACATTATCTCCTGTTTTCAGGAGGGGTCAATTCCATCTTGACTCACAACTGACTACGCAAGTACTTGACTGCACCCAGTGACCTTCCGTCACTGAATTAGAAATTCAGGTAGTCCGGTACCAAAGTACAGTGAGTTGCTTGCTAGTCACAGGTTGCGGTCTCAGGTCAGAGGGCCAAACTTATACCCATATCCACTCGGAACATCTCTCGACAGTAGAGCGTTCCGGAATTGGTCACGTTTAGTGAAATGTACTTCTACACTTCACTTGTGTGGCATACCAGTGTCTCCACACTCCTTGGTTAAGAGGACAACCAACGTATATGTCACACAACGACCTAATCTCGATAATGTTGTCGTCCTAGTAACAACATATCATTTCGTTGCAAACAAGTTTAAGGACTCAAAGATAAATCCTCCTTTATCATAACATAAGTCCTAAGGACTTCATCATATAAGAGTTCATTTGAAGATGAAATGATGAATAATGCCAAATAACACTTTATTAATTTGTCAATTAATTTACAAAATTCAATCATCAATATGCTGACGATTGACATTTAGGATACAAATTCCAACACGTTATTCGTACTTCATTACCTTTATCGATGATTATTCACGGTATGGGTATGTGTATCTTATGAGACACAAATCTGAATCTTTTGAAAAGTTCAAAGAGTTCAGAAATGAAGTAGAAAAACAAACTGGAAAACCTCTTAAGGCTCTTCGATCAGATCGAGGAGGAGAATACCTTAGTGGAGAATTCCGGAACTATCTCAAGGACAATGGCATAGTCTCACAATGGACTCCTCCGGGTACACCTCAACTCAACGGGGTGTCAGAGAGAAGAAATCGGACTCTATTGGATATGGTCCGGTCCATGATGAGCTTCACTGATCTACCAATGTTTCTTTGGGGAGATGCCTTACTTACCGCAGTATATCTACTGAATAGAGTTCCCTCTAAATCCGTTCCTACCACACCGTATAAGATATGGCATGGTAAGAAATCAAGTCTTGGTCATCTCAAGATTTGGGAATGTCCGGCCCACGTCAAAAAACTACAGGCGGACAAACTAGAAGCTAGGACCATAAGTGCTCGTTTTATAGGATATCCTAAAGAGTCATTAGGATAAATTTTTACGTCTCAGAGGATCACAATGTGTTTGTGAGCCATCATGCCATCTTCTTGGAAAACCAGTTTATCCTTGATAGAGGCAATGGAAGGAAAATTGAGCTTGAAGAGAAAGTCTCTGAAAAGCAACGAGTCATGAATCCTATAGAACCCATTCATACAGAGCCAGTACATGTTGTCCCTCCTCCACCTCGTAGATTTAGTAGGGTCTTCCATCCTTCCGATAGATACTTAGGTATACTAGAAGAGGATGCCGAGGAAATATTCCTAGTGGGAGATAGGAATCACATACAGGATCCCAAAACCTACAACGAGGCGATATCTGATATCGATTCCGAGAAATGGCTGGAAGCTATGAAGTCAGAGTTAGACTTCATGCATTCCAACCAAGTCTGGACCCTAGTAGATCCACCAGAAGGTATTATACCTATTAGATGCAAATGGATCTACAAAAGAAAAATAGGTTCAGATGGAAAGGTAGAGACCTATAAAGCAAGGCTAGTGGTGAAAGGGTATAGTCAACGCAAAGCCATTGACTATCAGGAGACCTTTTCACCTGTAGCCATGCTAAAATCCATCCGAACATTGCTTGCCATTGCAGCTTTTCATGATTATGAAATCTGGCAGATGGATGTGAAAACTGCTTTCCTGAATGGATATCTTGATGAAGATATCTATATGGAACAGCCTTTGGGTTTCACTTCTAGTGATGGAGATCACAAGGTCTGCAAGCTGCAAAGGTCCATCTATGGACTAAAGCAAGCATCTCAGAGTTGAAACACTCGTTTCGATGATGCAATCAAAACGTTTGATTTCATCAAAAACGAAGAGGAACCGTGTGTTTACAAAAAGGTTAGTGGGAGTGCTGTCGTATTTCTTGTACTGTACGTAGACGACATCCTCCTGATAGGAAATGATATTCCTATGCTAACCTCGGTCAAGGTCTGGTTGTCAAAAGAGTTCTCCATGAAAGACCTTGGGGAAGCATCCCATATTTTGGGAATAAAGGTCTATAGAGATAGATCTAAAAGGATGCTTGGCCTATCACAGAAGATGTACATAGAGGAAGTGTTGAAAAGGTTCAGCATGGAAAACTCTAAAAGGGGTCTCTTACCCCTAAGGCATGGAATTCATCTCTTCAAGAAGATGTGCCCCAACACATCTGAAGAGATTCAACGCATGAGCAAGATCCCCTATGCATCGGCAATAGGGAGCCTCATGTATGCCATGCTATGTACACAACCTGATATAGCCCTTGCTGTGAGTGTCACAAGCAGATATCAGTCGAATCCAGGTGAAGAACACTGGACAGCTGTGAAGAATATTCTTAAGTACTTGAGAAGAACTAAAGATTTATTCTTAGTTTTTCGAGGATCATCAGAGTTAAAGGTGGAAGAGTACACAGATTCAGACTTCATGACTGATGTCGATGATAGAAAGTCTACATCTGGATATGTGTTCTTGTGCAATGGTGGTACGGTAAATTGGAAGAGTTCCAAACAACCGATCATTGCTGATTCTACTATGGAAGCTGAATACATCGCCGCCTCTGAAGCTGCTAAAGAAAGCTTCTGGTTCAAGAAATTCATTATAGAGTTGGACGTGATGACATCAGATGCCATAACACTCTACTGCAATAATAATGGCGCCATAGCTCTTGCTAAGGAGCCAAGGTCTCATCAGAAGTCCATGAAAGAGTAGATGCCCTATAAGCCAATCATTTGATGGGTTTCTCTTTGTAATCCTCCAAATCATGTACTTTGACACTCGATATATATCAATAAAGGCATTGTGTTTCATCATTTGCTGCTTATCTATTTTATTATTGGATGATGAACCCCATAAATTAGGACATTGGTTTTAGGGTTATGATGAGATCATACCAGTGAGACCTAAAATCCTAAAATCCTAATTTAGAATATTCCCAGTCAAATTGGTATATTAAGTCGGGGATCAATATTACCGGAAAGACTGGCACATCTTATGTATGCTCAATGTAGAGGGTGATTGATCTCACAATCACTTGTGTGAGACACTAATACAAAGATGTGGGTGCTCATTAGAGGAATGAGTTCACTGAAATGACCAGCCATGAGAACATCTTATGGATTCTTACTTAATTATCAAAAGATGGTTCTCATAGTGGGAGTTGTGCAAGTGATCCTTAGACCTGAGATCACCATGGTACCTTGTGCACTTGAAGCTATGTTTTGGTTTACCCTCATTCACGACATTGCGTTGTGTACGGGGTATTCTGGATATGGTGGATTTTGTACGAAGGTTGTGAATAGGTCAACAAGGAATCAGTCACTTCTAGTAAGAGAAGGTAACATCCTACTTACTCTAATCTTATGATGATTCAAGAAGCCTTTGATCAAAGCAAAATGAATATTAGAAGGAGTTTCTAATGTTTCATTGTTTGAATTATCATATAAAAGATTGAGAGAGACATGAATAAGTGATTGAGTTTGATATTGATCCATACTCATGCACTTATTCAGGATGTAGTATGACTGAGGGATTGAATTGCACAGTAACTTTCCACTGAAGGGTATGTTTGGATTTGTCCAATACATTCCTCATCTTCCGGGTAGACATGATATGTTGCTAGACGTCAATCATGTCTTGTGGGTTGATCGGATCAAAGAGTTTGATTAGATCAAAGCATCCGAAAGGTTCTGATTGCTAAGTCAGGTTTAGCACTAAATTAAACCTAAATTGGATTAGAGGTATTCTAATCAGATTAGGTCAACTTGCACCTGCACCTACTGCTGGCTAAGATAAGGAACCCAATGGGTCACACACAAGGAAATTGATCAAGGGTCTAATTGGATTAGATCATGTTTGCAAGTGAACATACTAGCACGTGTTGCAAATCCTAGCTTCTGATTCAAATTAAATTCGAATATGATTCTTAGATTAGGTTGATCTAATATGATTAGATCATGACCTAATATGGGTTAGCCAAGAGTTGAAACCCATTTGGCTTTAATTAGACCTGATTTGATTAGGTTTAATGTTTTCTTTAAGTTGGTTAAACCCAATTGGATTGGGTTTGATAGGGCCTTCACTTCTGGACCATTGGATCGCTTCCTGGATGAAGGATCTGGTCCACTGGTTGGCGCCTTCATCTGGACCATTGGATGGCTTCCTGGATGAAAGATCTGGTCCACTGGTTAGCGCCTGAATCTGGACCACTGGATGGCTCTCTGGATGAAAGATCTGGACCGTTGCTCAGCGCCTGAATCTGGACCACTGGATGGCTCTCTGGATGAAAGATCTGGACCGTTGCTCAGCGCCTGAATCTGGACCATCGGTGATGGCATCTTGCTTCTGGACCATTGGATGGCATCCTGGATGATGATGCCCTGATCTGGACCATTAGATGGCGCCTAGATTTGGACCATTGGCTTTGGTTCACTGCATTTGGGCCCTTGGATCATCAGGATTTAAGAGGGAGATGTGAGAAAGAAGTTGATACACCCTTCTCCTTAGCACCCCATCATGATGGGATGCATCTCTTGGCACATGCCTCATCATGATGAGGTGTGTGGATGGGATGCATCCCTTTATGATGCATCCCTCCATCTCTTATAAATAAGGAGGTGCCTTGGGGTTCTAAAGATCATCCAAGAAAAAGCCTCTCCTTCTCTCTCCCTTATCCCTTCTTTCTTACAAGCCTCTCTCTTTTGTCCTAACCCAAGACAAGAGGGTCTTCTTTAGGACAAAAAGGCTAGTGAATGTTTTAGAGGTAGAAAGGAAGAAGGAAGTGAAGAAAAATCAGCCAATTAAATCCTTTGGAAGGATTGAACAATTAGAATCGAGTTTTGATGGAGCTAGAGTCTTGAACCCATTCCTGTGTGGATCAACATCGGAGGGTGAACATTTGGGCACCTTAGGACATCTTCAGATATATTGGATATAGCGTGATAGGTATTCTTCTATACCAAGATTATATTTTCTACATTATTTGGTTATACTATTAAGGCAATCTTGGCTTATTAGGGTTTCATATAATGGGTTTTATAAGAAAATTTTATAATCCCGTATCTTCCGCTGCGCCCTAGGGCACTGGGAAACCCTAACAGTGGTATCAGAGCCACCCTTAATCAGTTTAACCAAATGATAATACATGCTATTATCTTGATGCTATGAGATAGCTAGGTTGTTTGTATGCATGATTAGTTTATGCTATGAGATAGTGTTATATTCATGTTGTAGCACAGTATAATTGCTAGTACTAAATTATAGAATGTGCAATGAGACCAATATAGTAGTATGAAAACTTTGGGCTGACCCATTCTGGAACAATCGACTCAGTTGGTGTCTAGGAAGGAAGCCACAGGTGGTTACTTAATTAGGACCTCACTCTCTGAGTGAGGGGTGCCTCCCACCTGTTTTCCTGGCCAATTATTTGATTGTCCTTTATGGTTGAGCTTAATGTTAGTAAGATACTACTATTTGAAAGCCCTCACTAAATTCATAATTAAGTCGTAGTGTTAATTGCTTTAAGCTGAGCCATTCTGAATCAATTGACTAAGTTGGTGTCTAGGAAAGAGGCTACAGGTGGTTATTTAATTAGGACCTTACTAAGTAAGGAGAGCCTCCCATCTGCTTATCTGGCCAACTATTTGATTGACCTCCATGGAAAAGCTAATTGCTGATATAACACTATAAAGGTCCTTCCTTCATGCTTAGATATTATTATGTCAATATCTACACTAGCTTATTGTGATTCCCACAAGGCTAGTATTAGGGATTGATATTGTAATATCTTGGTGCATATGATGCATATGGCATATTTTAATATGTTGCCTTGTTGTGATTCCCACAAGGGCAGCATTATTCAAATATGACTGTATAAAAATGAAGGGTTTGACTTAACTAGACACAATAGTTTGTTGTGATTCCCACAAGACTATATGTGTGCTAGAGGACAGAATAAAGTTGGGAATTGCATGGGATGCAATTGGAAAGAGTTTCCTACCTTTGAACTTATAAGGGCTTGTTGTGATTCCCACAAGGTCTTTTATAAGGAATTTGGATCTCAACCCCACTAAGAAAATTAGTATTTTCTCGTTCATCATACTTGAGGGTTATGATATTCGATAAAAATAGTGGGAGTAACAATTAGATAAAAGTCCTTGTCTGATTGAATACATGTCATCATGATTGGTCTGCTTATACTAGTGTTCTTTGTAATTATAGATTAATTCTGCAAAAATGGCATCTTCACTCTCACTTAGAGGTATCTTAGATACAAACAAATTGACTGGTCCCAACTATGTGGATTGGTTGAGGAATTTAAAGATTGTTCTCACACAAGAAAAACTTTCCTACATTCTTGAAACCCCTGACCTAGGGTCAACAGGGGAAGATGCAACTGAGGAGGAATTGGCCACATATCGTATGTAGAAAAATGACAGTTTGACTGTCAAATGTATCATGCTTGCTTCTATGAATAATGAATTGCAGAGGCAGCATGATAGCATGGATACTCACTCCATACTCCTTAACTTAAAGGAGTTATATGGTGAGCAGAGCAGAACTGCTAGATATGAGATATCTAAACAGTTGTTCCGTGCTAGAATGATCGAGGGATCGTCTGTGCAAGACCACTGTTTAAAGGTTATAGACTTAATCACTCGATTAAGTCAACTTGGTTTTGCTATGGACAGTGAGCTCAGTCAGGATTTGATCCTGCAATCACTACCCGACTCATTCTCGCAGTTTGTCGTGAATTATCACATGAACAAACTGAATTCCTCCCTGCCTGAGCTTCTAAATATGCTGAAAACAGCAGAGTCTCACATCAAGAAGGACAAGGGTCCGATCCTTCTTGTTGGTGAGAGCTCAAAGAAGAAGTCGGGCAACAAGGGTTCAAAGAAAAAACTAAACCCTAAGAGTCGCATCAAAAAGAAGAAGGGAAAGAAAATCTCTGGACCCGGTACCTGTTTCCACTGCGGCAAGACGGGGCATTGGAAAAGGAACTGCAAGAGCTTTCTTGCAAGTGTGAAGCCTGATGCAAGTGTTGCATCAAAAGGTATGTTTTTATTACATGCCAATATGACATTAAGTTCTTCTGATTCTAATTCATGGGTATTGGATACCGGTTGTGGTTCTCACATATGCAAATCTTTGCATGGACTGCAGGAAGAAAGGTGACTTCGAGCTATATGGCGCTGGAGGAGAATCCATCCAGGCTGAAGCTGTTGGCACCTACATACTGGAGCTACCCTCCGGAAAGTTCTTGAAGCTAGAAGACTGTTATTTTATGCCAAAAATCATTAGAAATGTAATTTCAATTCCTTTGTTGCTTAAGAAAGGATTCAAAATAAATGGAAAGAGCAATGGTTGCTCTATTTCTTTATCTAATGAGTATTATTGTCATGGCACTATGGAAAATGGTCTTTTAGTATTATGTCTTAATAATGTTATGTTTCATATTGGCAAAGATAATAAAAGAAAACGAGAAAATATTAATAATACCCTCCTCTGGCATTACCGATTAGGTCATATTAGTGAGACAAGGTTACATAAGTTATATAAAGATAAATTCTTTGACCCTTATGATTTTGAATCATTAGGAACTTGTGAATCTTGTCTTATGGGTAAAATGACCAAGTCTCCATTCTCGGGACATGGAGAAAGGGCAAGTGAGTTGTTAGAACTCGTACACACTGATGTGTGCGGTCCTATGTCAACTCAAGCTAGAGATGGATACTCTTACTTCATCACATTTACTGATGACTTATCAAGATTCGGTTTTGTGTATCTAATGAAACATAAATCTGAAGCCTTTGATAAATTTAAAGAGTATCAAAGTATGGTCGAAAAACAAACTGGAAAGTGTATTAAAATCCTTCGATCTGATCGAGGAGGAGAATACCTTTCTAGTGAATTTTTAGACTATCTTAAATTAAAGGGTATACTCTCTGAATGGACACCTCCATATACGCCACAATTAAATAGTGTAGCTGAAAGAAGGAATCGTACCTTATTAGATATGGTACGGTCCATGATGTGCTTCACAAATCTTCCAATTTCCTTCTGGGGACATGCCCTAGAAACTGCTGCATTAGTATTAAATAGAGTACCATCTAAGTCTGTATCTAGCACTCCATATGAGATATGGAAAGGAAAGAAACCTAATCTTAAGTATCTTAAGATATGGGGTTGTCATGCTTATGTCAAAAGAAATTTTGGACATAAGCTAAGTGCTAGATCGGACAAATGTATATTTGTAGGTTATCCTAAAGATAGTTTAGGATATATCTTCTATAATCCTACCGAACAAAAGGTATTTGTTGCTAGGCATGCCACTTTTTTGGAAAAAGAGTTTTTTTTAGAAAAGGGCAAGGATAGAAAAATTGAACTTGATGAAGTTCAAGACCTACAAGGTGAGACACATAATAATTCTCAACCAGATGTACCCATGGAAGAGGTACAGCCACTACACACTACTCCTTTTCGAAGGTCAGAAAGAGTGCGAAATGCACCTGAGAGGTATGGATTTATCATTGAGAATGATGAAGCCCACATCGTTGATAACGATGACCCTCTGACCTATTCGGAAGCTGTCAAGAGTAGGGACTCTGACAAATGGTTGGACGCCATGAAATCCGAGATAGATTCTATGTATACAAACCAAGTGTGGACTTTGGTTGATGCACCTGAGGGAGTGATTCCAATAGGGTGCAAATGGGCATACAAGAAGAAGATAGGAGCTGATGGCCAAGTAGAAACCTACAAGGCCAGGTTAGTGGCAAAAGGTTTCAGGCAAAAACAAGGCATTGATTATGATGAAACTTTTTCGCCAGTAGCTATGCTCAAATCTATTCGGATTATGCTTGCTATAGCTGCATACTATGATTATGAGATCTGGCAGATGGATGTCAAAACCGCCTTCCTTAATGGTCACCTTGAGGAAGAGGTCTATATGACACAGCCAGAGGGATTTGTCTCAAGAGGGAGAGCAAATCAAGTATGTAGGCTTAAGAAATCCATTTATGGATTAAAACAGGCATCTAGAAGTTGGAACATCCATTTTGACATGATAGTCAAAGAGTTTGGCTTCATTAAAAATATAGATGAACCTTGTGTGTACAAGAAGACTAGTTGGAGTGCTATTGTCTTCTTGATATTATATGTGGACGATATATTGGTCATTGGAAATGATGTTCCAATGATGCAATCGGTCAAGACTTGGCTATCAAAGAAATTTTCCATGAAAGACTTGGGTGAAGCATCCTATATACTTGGTATAAGGATCTATAGAGACAGATCTAAAAGGATGCTAGGTTTGTCCCAGTCTAGGTACATAGATAATGTGCTGAAGAGGTTCAGCATGGATGGAAGTAAGAAAGGTTTCTTACCCATAGGACATGGCATACAACTCTCTAGGAAGATGTCTCCTAAGACATCTGAAGAGAGGAATAGAATGAGTTCTATTCCCTATGCTTCAGCAATAGGGTCGATCATGTATGCTATGTTATGTACCAGGCCTGATGTAGCTTATGCCTTAGGTATGGTAAGTAGATTTCAGGCAGATCCCGGGGAGGATCATTGGAAAATTGTGAAAAGCATTCTCAAATACTTGAGAAGGACTAGAGATGTTTTTCTGATTTATGGAGGATCAGAATTGAAACTAGAAGGCTATTCAGATTCTAGCTTTCAATCTGATCCAGATGATAGCAAGTCAATCTCTGGATATATCTTCACTTTGAATGGTGGAGCTGTGAGTTGGAAAAGTTCCAAACAGCAAACTGTAGCTGACTCAACTACTGAGGCAGAATACATAGCTGTTAGTGAAGCTGCTAAAGAAGCAGTCTGGATGAAGAAGTTCATCACAGAGCTGGGTGTAGTTCCTGAGATTGCCGGACCAGTCCCAATTTATTGCGATAACACTGGAGCAGTTGCACAGGCTAAGGAACCAAGGTCTCATCATAGATCCAAGCACATTTTGAGACGCTTCCATCTTGTTCGAGAGATAATCGAAAGACAAGACGTCAAGATTGAACGAGTAGACACAAAGAACAATATAGCAGACCCATTTACTAAAGCTCTACCACAGCAGCAATTCAATCGTCACCTCGATTGTATGGGGTTAAAATATAAGGGCGATTGGCTTTAGTGCAAGTGGGAGATTGAAAGAGTAGATGCCCTATAAGCCAATCATTTGATGGGTTTCTCTTTGTAATCCTCCAAATCATGTACTTTGACACTCGATATATATCAATAAAGGCATTGTGTTTCATCATTTGCTGTTTATCTATTTTATTATTGGATGATGAACCCCATAAATTAGGACATTGGTTTTAGGGTTATGATGAGATCATACCAGTGAGACCTAAAATCCTAAAATCCTAATTTAGAATATTCCTAGTCAAATTGGTATATTGAGTCGGGGATCAATATTACCGGAAAGACTGGCACATCTTATGTATGCTCAATGTAGAGGGTGATTGATCTCACAATCACTTATGTGAGACACTAATACAAAGATGTGGGTGCTCATTAGAGGAATGAGTTCACTGAAATGACCAGCCATGAGAACATCTTATGGATTCTTACTTAATTATCAAAAGATGGTTCTCATAGTGGGAGTTGTGCAAGTGATCCTTAGACCTGAGATCACCATGGTACCTTGTGCACTTGAAGCTATGTTTTGGTTTACCCTCATTCACAACATTGCATTGTGTACGGGGTATTCTGGATATGGTGGATTTTGTACGAAGGTTGTGAGTAGGTCAACAAGGAATCAGTCACTTCTAGTAAGAGAAGGTAACATCCTACTTACTCTAATCTTATGATGATTCAAGAAGCCTTTGATCAAAGCAAAATGAATATTAGAAGGAGTTTCTAATGTTTCATTGTTTGAATTATCATATAAAAGATTGAGAGAGACATGAATAAGTGATTGAGTTTGATATTGATCCATACTCATGCACTTATTCAGGATGTAGTATGACTGAGGGATTGAATTGCACAGTAACTTTCCACTGAAGGGTATGTTTGGATTTGTCCAATACATTCCTCATCTTCCGGGTAGACATGATATGTTGCTAGACGTCAATCATATCTTGTGGGTTGATTGGATCAAAGAGTTTGATTAGATCAAAGCATCCGAAAGGTTCTGATTGCTAAGTCAGGTTTAGCACTAAATTAAACCTAAATTGGATTAGAGGTATTCTAATCAGGTTAGGTCAACTTGCACTTGCACCTACTGCTGGCTAAGATAAGGAACCCAATGGGTCACACACAAGGGAATTGATCAAGGGTCTAATTGGATTAGATCATGTTTGCAAGTGAACATGCTAGCACGTGTTGCAAATCCTAGCTCCTGATTCAAATTAAATTCGAATATGATTCTTAGATTAGGTTGATCTAATATGATTAGATCATGACCTAATATGGGTTAGCCAAGAGTTGAAACCCATTTGGCTTTAATTAGACCTGATTTGATTAGGTTTAATGTTTTCTTTAAGTTGGTTAAACCCAATTGGATTGGGTTTGATAGGGCCTTCACTTCTGGACCATTGGATCGCTTCCTGGATGAAGGATCTGGTCCACTGGTTGGCGCCTTCATCTGGACCATTGGATGGCTTCCTGAATGAAAGATCTGGTCCACTGGTTAGCGCCTGAATCTGGACCACTGGATGGCTCTCTGGATGAAAGATCTGGACCGTTGCTCAGCGCCTGAATCTGGACCATCGGTGATGGCATCTTGCTTCTGGACCATTGGATGGCACCCTGGATGATGATGCCCTGATCTGGACCATTAGATGGCGCCTAGATTTGGACCATTGGCTTTGGTTCATTGCATTTGGGCCCTTGGATCATCAGGATTTAAGAGGGAGATGTGAGAAAGAAGTTGATACACCCTTCTCCTTAGCACCCCATCATGATGGGATGCATCTCTTGGCACATGTCTCAACATGATGAGGTGTGTGGATGGGATGCATCCCTTTATGATGCATCCCTCCTGTGGAGTGATTGATTAAAATCCTATTTGATTTTGATGAGCTCAAAGCATTTGAGTATATTTCTTGTTTACTAATGAATTCAATTAAGTGTTTTCAGTAAAAATCTTCTCTAAGTGTCTCTAGACTTGGTTCATAGTATTTTGGATAAGTTAAGAAGTCAGCTTGAACCAAAGTCTGAGACTCGAGTCGACTCCAGAGTATCACGAGTCGACTCCAAGCGTATCAAGTTCACTGGCACGGGCTCGAGTCGACTCCGGATCGGTACGAGTCGACTCCGACTGAGAACAGACAGACGAACAGAAAGCTTCAATTCAAAACCTGTCAGCGAGTCGACTCCCGAAGTGCGCGAGTCGACTCCAATGTTTACCGAGTCGACTCTGGAGAAGTATGAGTCGACTCCAAGGAGTCACAGGCAGAAAAGTCAGAGAGCAGTTTTCGGGTCTGAGATTCGAGTCGACTCCAGTGGAACGCGAGTCGACTCCGATGGTTGGCAAGTCGACTCCAAAGAAAGTGAGAGTCGACTCTCAGAGGAACACAAGGAAAAAGACAGAAAGCATTTTTCGGACTCTGAGATTCGAGTCGACTCCCGCAATACGCGAGTCGACTCCGAGACTCCGCGACCACAAAGAAGACAGAAGACCAAGTTACTGCCTCTGAGATTCGAGTCGACTCCCAGACAGCTAGAGTCGACTCCAAGGCAGCTTCACATCAAAAAGGCAGAAGACCAAGTTTCGGAAACTGAGAGCCGAGTCGACTCCGAGGAAGTTCGAGTCGACTCCAAGACTGGACGAGCCAAAAAGACATGTTGATCCCCTAATGGATTTTGATGAATACAAAATACTAGAGTATAATACCATTTATCTTAACAATTTAATTGAGAATTTCATGTGTTTTATTAAGAATATTGTTAAGAAATGTCTAGGCAAGTTCCCATAATTTTTATGAATTTATTGAAGAATTTTTGAGATGAAGAAAACAGATCAGGGACAGCCGAGACGTCTCCTGATGGTCTCAGAGACGTCTCTGGCACAAACAGGAAGAACTGGCACGTCCGGAGACGTCCCCTGAAAAAGCGGAGTCGACTCTCTCAGAGAATTCCAGAAGACTTGTTTTTCGGAGATATAACGGCGGAGTTGTCCCCGAAGCAGCGGAGTCGTCCCCATGCAAAAAGCGCAAACAAGCGGAGACGTCCCCGTAAAGCGCGGAGACGTCTCCGGAGCGCGGAGTCGTCCCCGAAGCAGCGGAGTCGTCCCCATGCAAAAAGCGCAAACAAGCGGAGACGTCCCCGTAAAGCGCGGAGACGTCCCCGGAGTGCCTGGGACGCGACTGACAACTTTTTCAGGTAGATTTGAATTTCAAACGATCATATCTTTGTGTCTAACGGCTATATTTGCTTTTTGGGCTATAAAAGGGACCTCTTAAGTGCTTCTCAACAACTTCTCACCAACCCAACACAAGATCATTCAAGAGAGAAGAAAGAAAAAGAGGTTCAAGGGAGTTAGAGCTTTCAAGAGGAGAAATCAAGTGCATTCAAGCTTTCCCATCTGATTTCGAGCTCATCTACTCACTCCCACTTGGCAATCAAAGCTCGCATTCAAGCCAACGTAATCCACATCAGAAGAACCACCATCATCCACGCTTCCAACGGCAAAAAGGGTTCTTCCGATTTTATTGTTTCTCATTGTTATATTTGCTTCTTAAGAGCTTTCAAATCTTTTGGAAAACGTTTGAATATTGAGCTTGTTTCAGTCAAGGGACTTGGAACAAGGGATAGGCGTCCCAAGCCTAAGTTAAAATTGGGGGATTGTAGGGTTCGTTGTTAGCCCGGGGTAAAACAACGAGTTGGGTAGTTCACTCGAAAAACTACCGGATTGTAGGGTTCGTTGTTAGCCCGGGGTAAAACAACGAGTTGGGTAGTTCACTCGAAAAACTACCGGATTGTAGGGTTCGTTGTTAGCCCGGGGTAAAACAACGAGTTGGGTAGTTCACTCGAAAAACTACTGGATTGTAGGGTTCGTTGTTAGCCCGGGGTAAAACAACGAGTTGGGTAGTTCACTCGAAAAACTACCGGATTGTAGGGTTCGTTGTTAGCCCGGTGTAAAACAACGAGTTGGGTAGTGCACTCGCAAAACTATCGGACTATAATCTGGAGGATTATAGTGAAATTCCCAAAAGGTCTTGGGGAGTGGATGTAGGTGCTGGGGTGCACTGAACCACTATATGTTTGTTGTGTTTGTGATGCTTTTTGTCATTGTCTAACTTGCTCACTTACTTAGATAAATTGCTTGCTTAACTCTTATCCACGCATCCTTTAGTTGCAAGCATATTCAATTTACTTAATCAAGTCTCACTCAATAAATCAAACTGTTGCTAAGTTTAAATTCCACTGTGCATCTATACAACTTAGCATAATTAATTGAAAAGTGTTAGAAGTAGCCTAAAAGTTTTAAAAGACCCAATTCACCCCCCCTCTTGGGTTGTATCCACTGGGCAACAAGTGGTATCAGACCAGGTGCTCTAAGATTAATTATTGATCTCACGATCAAGAGCCAAAGATCATGACAACTCAAATAGATAGTTTTCTAGGAGAAGGACAATTAATTGATACACCTCCACTATTTAATGGCATAAACTATACACATTGGAAAGCACGCATGCGCATTTTCATACAATCACTTGATTATAATTTATGGAGAATTATAGTCAATGGAACACACACAAACACTAGTCATAATGAGAAAATGGTACAACAAAACTCAAAAGCCATGAACCTATTATATTGTGCATTAGATAGGAATGAGTTTAATTGCATATCTTCTTGCATGACTGCTAAAGAAATATGGAATATGCTTGAAGACAAATATGAATGCACTAACAAATCTGAAACATCATGTGTAGAAGAAGAGCAGTATCATATTGCAAATCCATGTTTCGTGGCACAAGAGGTTCATGCTGAAACTGAAAGCAATTTTACATTTGATGAACTCCATGACGCTTTTTCTGATTTGTATTTAGAATATAAGGAACTTATTTGTAAGAACAAGAACTTGAAGAATGAAAATCAAATTCTAATAGATGAAAAACTGAAACTAACTAGTAAAACTGAAATCTTAATTAAAGAGAATCAAGAACTAAATCAAAGAGATCAACTTCTCACTGAAAGTCATGATAAACTTAAGAAAAACAATGAATTACTTTTAGAAGATAACAGAAGATTAACTAAAGAAGTTGACAAATTAAAACCTATTGTTGAAAGATTTACCTTCATCTCTGAAAAATTGAACCTAATGATAAATAATCAAAGAGCTGAATTTGATAAAGTTGGAGTAGGATATCAACCTTGGTACACCCAAAAATCTTTTAAGAATATGTTTGTTAAAACAGTTTTTAATTATTCTAAAATAGATTCTTATAATACTAATAAACAAAAGCTAAGTAAAATCTCGTCTGTTGTTTCTAAATCTATACATTACAAATTTGATGAACCTAAAAAGCAAAAACAGAAAATTGAAAGTTTATCTACTACTCATATTCGATCTAAGTTTGTTAAATTCAACAAGAGGATACAGAAATACATCCCTTGTAATCCTAAAATCTGTAAATTCATGGACAAAATAGCCATTAAGAAAATATGGGTTACAAAAGGAACAATTATAGCTAACCTACAAGGACCCAAAAGAGCTTGGGTTCCTAAGTTGAAAATATGATTATTTTTCAGCAAGTATGTCTAGCTATCCAAGGTTTTAATGAAAGATGTTATCTAAACAATGGGTGCTCTAGACATGTGCTAAGGAATTGAATTTAAAATGTAATTAAGAAGAATGAGTTAAGTGAAAGAAATAATGATATAAGTTATTATTGCATCCTCTCATATTGAAATTACTTTATTAGTTGATTAAAACATAACTTGCAAGTATTGATCAATTTTGTGATATAAAAAAATACTTTTGGAAATATAATCTAATTACTTCATTTTATAGTATGCTTTACTCACTATTGGATAAGTTGCTAAATGATTAATCAATTTATTAAGAATAACTCTATGAATTCTCTATATGCTTGATTGAGAGTTTTTATCCATGGCATTATTGTTTATTGATCATAGATATGATAATGTGTACTTGGTATGCTTTTGAATATATGCACTATGAATACCAAGATTAAAGAAACCATCTTTGGCATATAAAATCAACTCATGCTAGTATGTACTTAATCTCAAAAGACCTTGCCATTGCCTTACTTAGATTATCTTCTGAAAGGTCAAAGTTTGCTATGCATGTTAACTAAGGAAACAAACAAGAATCAATTTCTAAATCTAAAGATGTTGTTTCCATCACTAAGTTTTCAAAAGCTTACATTGGATTTGTTCTTGGCAAATAAAATTGAAATATTTTCTGTATTTGCTAAATCTTGTAAAAGTGTTTCAAATGATAAAGGTTTCCAAACTGTGAAGGTATCATGGCACAGTGTTGAAAACCAAAATCCTGATAAAGTATATACAGAAATTAATTATTTCAGCACCAAGGACACCTTAAGTAAAATAGGGTTAATAGAATTCTTGAAGAAATGAAAAAGACAATTGTGTATGATAGTCATCTACTTAAATAATTTTTAAAAGCTATCATCACTGCTTGTTATACATATGATTTCTATTAGATCTATTTTCTTATGAAAACTCCTTTTGATCTTCTGAAAAATGAAAAATGAACCATTGCATATCTTTCATATTTTTCAGTCATACACGTTATGCTTGATATGTTCTTTTGAAAATAATGCCAAATCTGATAAAGATACTTCTATCTTTGGATATCATTCATCAAGCAATGCATATAGAATATTCAATGAAAAGATCCTAGTTGTAGAAATATCAATTCATTTTATTCTTTATGAGACTAATGATCTTTCATCAAGTCACTAAAATCAGATTATATGTGTATATGTTAATCTTTTTGCTTGCATATAACAATCTAAAACTAAAACACCTTAAGAAGAATGAGCAAGATTATAATTGGTCAAGTTAAACTAAATCATTTTTTAAAAGAGAGAGAATTTGAAATCTTGCCGATAAAATCGGAAAACTTGTTAATAATTAGAACCAAATTGAGTTTTTCAGAAATGCACTTAATGAAGAAAAATTGATGACTACTAAAAGACTAAATCAAGAAAAGATGAAATAGATCTTGATTCTTGCATGATTAAAAGTAAAGATCATCATTATCATTTGCTTGCCTCATGAGCTTTATATTCTGTCAAATGAATGTGTAGAATTCACTCCTATGTGGTTATTTCATTAGAAAAGATCTATGTAAAATAACCACCTTATTTAAAAACACTCATTACATATATGATAAAGCAATATGTGATTTGTAACAAGCATCAAAAGCATGATATATAAAAGCTTGAGCAACTTTTTGATAAAAAGTAATAATGATAAATCTATACATTAAAGAGATGAATCTGTGATATCTTGCTTGCTCAAAGCACACATTGATGGCATCACTTTTGTTCTACTGATGAAAATTTATATGGAGATTTTACTAAGCTCATGCAAAGTGAGTTTGAAATATGTATAATGAATGAATTAACATTTTCTTTCTCAAACTCCAAATTAAGACAAACAAGAAAGAGAATCTTCATTGACCAAAGTTAGTTCACAAGAAAACTCTTATAGAAGATTGGTATGAAGAAGGTATGTCTATGACCCCATCTTGTAGAATTTGAAAAGGATGAGCAAAGTAGATCTATTTCTTTAAAGCTGTATTGAAGCATGATAGAATAATTATTTTATTATACAACTAGTAGACCAGATTGTATGCTCATTATGTGCCCTTGTGCAAGACTTCAATCTAACTCTAATGATTCATAATATGAATGTTGATAGAAACAATTGTTTAAGATAAATTGATTAAAACTTAGCTAACATGTCTTATTGATAATTATCTTAAGCAAATAGAATCTAAGCTAAATTGATTCTGAAAATAAAAAATTGATTTGACCTTGATAAATCTTCCTATTGCTTCACACGCTTGTCCTTGAACCTTCTTGGTTAATGAAACTATCTCTTAAGTTCAAGTGACATGTGTTTGCTTATATTTAGGCAATCTCTTGAGTAAAGTGACTCAACATTCAATTGTTGTCATATCTTATGATTGAGTCACCCAGTTAAGAAATATGCTATATGAATGTTTTGTATCTTGAAGAAACTAATGACTTTCCTTCAAGAAAGAAAAGAATTTTGTTAATAATGCAGGATCCTTGAGCAAAGAATGAGAGATTTCAACTTGAAGGATATCTCCATGTAAGATATAATAAACATTCACATGCAAACAAGAGAGAGGACCTTCTTCAGCCAAAAGTTCATACATAAGAAATCTAGTAGGTATTTGACTTGAAGAATGCAGAATGAATCGGTAATTTTAGATACCTCTCTCATAAATTAGCTAAGCAAAGTCAATAACTTAAATCTTATTGTGGCATGATTAAAATCTTTAAATATTAATTTCTAGACATCATGTCTATATATGCATTAGTTGACTTATGCTTTTAGACAACTGTTTCATGGTTTGCCCAAACTAAATTATCTCTTTGCCTATATCATAACCATGAAATACACAAGTATATGCTTAAAATTTTGATGTAAAATAACCTGTGAGAAGTTATGAATACTTGAGCATAATGAAAATGTTGTTTGCATGATATACATCTATATGACACATAAGATTATTTCTTTATTCTGCTCTTTCATGTAAATTACTTGAGAGTAACAAAAAGAGAGAGAGATAAAGAAAAGAAAATAGATATTATTCAAGAGAAGTAAAATCTAAGTAAAGGCAAATACTTCAATCTTAAGGAAAAGCAAAACAAGCATAATATATTTGGGACATTTGTGAGCATTCTTTTGGAAGGGATAAAATCCATAATTAATTACACTTAAACAGGGAGAGTTTGAAGTAAACATTTTAACCTTTCTATATTGCTCATCATAGGGATGGTGCCAATGGGGAGGCTAGTGGTAGTACCCGGCACTATTTGACCCAACTATTCGGTGTAGGGCATATTAGGGACGGCACAAAAGGGAGGCTAGTGGTAGTACCTCGTGCCCCTTCCAACTCCACCGGATAGGGAGCAAATAGAGTATAGAGCATAAGAAAGTAAAAATGAATAACAAAGTAAATGAAAGTATATAAGAAGAATCAAGTCAAGCTTTAATCACTTGAAAACACATTTCAAGGATGAAATCAGTGCAAAATTATATTTAAATAGGGAGAGTTTATTTGAAAAGAATTGATTTTGATCCTTGACATTCTTTTTCTTATTATTTTAATGCATGACTTAACACATAATATATTTTGCATGTGGCATGATGTCTTGAATTATGAGTTCTCAATATTTTGTAATGCTCCATGCTTGGATAATTTGATTGAATGTTTGAAATACTATATGAAGTTATTTTATGGTATTATTGAAAAGAAATTTTAAATTTGTCGTTCACAATCATCTTTGAAATCTGAAAGTTGAATAAATTTATAAAAAGGAGAAGAGAAGTATATTTCTAATTAGGCAAAATGAATTGATTTTGTTTTATCTTTCAACTTGCCTAACCTTGGTATATAATGTTCTAATTCATACCAAAACTCAACATAAATACAAATATTCTGAATATGCTCTTATATGTTTGAAATATGTATTTTCAATAGTAATGATTTAAGATGAGCTACAATGTGAAAGATACATATCTCAAATTATGATTTTGAAAGCCTCTATTGAAAATCTTTATGAAATTCAGAATCTGATTTTGTATAAAAGCTTAAACTCAATATGATTTATAGATAAAAACTACAGTTTAAGAAAAATAGAGAAATTCTAATGCCTTGATTGTTTGCCCCGATACGCATCTGAAACATATCATTTCTTATCTTTAAAGTGTACTAATATTGGTCCAAATGATGTGTCTTTCGATGATCTTGATTGCAAAAAAAATTTTCTAAATATATGATTTTATTTTGATATTAAAAGATTTATTGTGCTTCATGAAAAACTATGATTAAGAATTTGAGCTCTATAAATATATATACCTCAATGGTAATCTATATGTTTTTCTCTCCTACATTCTTAAAGACTTCCATCAGAATATATATAGAGTGGATGATCTTAAAGATAGAAATATTTCAGCTCACTCAAACGATTCTAAAAGAAAGAAAATGTAAATGCTTTTGAAAGAAACTGAGCTTCAAATGAATCATTTTCTGATTAATATTTCTATACGTTTTCTCTAAGATTAAGAGAAAGCATAACTTGTTCTTGAAGGATTAGAAAGAGTAATTGCTATAAATTTTGAATAATACTAGATTACTCTACATTCTCGATATCATAGAAAAGAATGATTAAAGAAGAATGCATCTTTTGAGGGGGAGCCTTAGATACTCAGTATCTCATACCTTGATTTTTATGGATTGATTTTGATGAACCTCCTTATATTGCAAGACTTGCTTTAATTATATAATAAGTTTATACCTTGTGATGAGTTCTATAAAGGTTGTCTTATCTCAAACATTGAGTCTTATGAAAATAAGCTGAAACTTATAGAAAATATATTTTTTTTGAGATTGACAATTTTATTGAACATTATCTTCAAATTTTAAACTCTCAAATGGAATGATCAATTGAGGGGGAGAAAGAAAATCTCAGAAGGAGAGATCTTATGGAACTTAATCGCATAAATCTATAACTAAAGGAGAGAGAAAGCATACTAAATGAAAAGTGATCCTAATGCTCTCCAATATGTATCATCTGAAATTTAAATCTGAAAATCTTTATGATACACCTTGAGGCTTATTATTTGGTTAATATATCTTATGCATAAATCATGAACCAAATTGCAATTCAAACAGTTGATCTTAAGAGCCTCTAACTTAATGAAAAAGGGGGAGAATAATGTGTTGAATTTTCTTGAGTATCTCTTAGAAAACCAATTTTTGGAATTTACTGATGAGTTCTTATTGGCTTGTTCTCTAGAACTTCAATTTTTATGCCAATTCATTATTATATGTACCAAAATGTGTTTCCTTTTTAAAGGATTAAAGTCTTTATAAGAACCTTCAAAGCTTTGAATTTTATGTATGCTCTAAGATATATCATAAATTGCATGAATTCATGTTTTTGGCATTTATGCCACAATATTTTTACACCATAAAAGAACTTTGCAATCATACTTAATATACTGCTCTTATACTCTGAAAATTAGTTAAATTGCTCTCATGTTGATAATATATTAGGCAAAAGATCTTAAATGAACAAGCTTTCATACTTATTATTGAAGAGATGTTAGATTTCCATTCGTGCTTTCCTTGAATATCATTTGTGGTACTTCTTGAATTAACTTAAGAAAGATTCCATCTACACTTGAGTTGAAAACTATCCTTGGAATCACATTAGATGTGCTCTCATCATAATTTGCTCTAAAATTATCCGAAATGGCTCTGATCTATGCTCATTTATATTTTTCTAACATTATTGCCTTGAGCATTCTTATCTTTGTGCTTAATGTTTCACTATCTTTTTGATGTTGTCAAAAAGGGGGAGAAATATCTGAGTATATGCTCATAATGCTTTATGTGTTGCATTTACTCCAAGTTTTTGTCAAAAAGGGGGAGTAGAACCAATATGGAATGCAAAATACGAAATTCATACTCCAAAGTTGAATTAGAAAAGATAAAATTGAAGAATATTGGCTTTAAGATAATTGCCCTTCTGGAAAAGAAAGGGGGAGTCAAAAAGAACTTAGCCTTCAATTATCTTTAGCATCAATATTTCATTTTAACTTGATTCAAATTCAGTTGATCTGCTAAAATTGCTCAAGAGCTATTAAGATCAATTTTATGCATAAGGATAGAACTGAAAATTGACTATTTTGAATTATGCACATTGTATCTAGCTCTAATCAAAACATTAGACTTGTATATCTGATCAAATACTGTGTATATGTTTAAATTTCGAATTTTGCGCATACTCAGTGTTTTGTCATCATCAAAAAGGGGGAGATTGTTGATCCCCTAATGGATTTTGATGAATACAAAACACTAGAGTATAATACCATTTATCTTAACAATTTAATTGAGAATTTCATGTGTTTTATTAATAATATTGTTAAGAAATGTCTAGGCAAGTTCCCATAATTTTTATGGATTTATTGAAGAATTTTTGAGATGAAGAAAACAGATCAGGGACAGCCGAGACGTCTCCTGATGGTCTCAGAGACGTCTCTGGCACAAACAGGAAGAACTGGCACGTCCGGAGACGTCTCCTGAAAAAGCGGAGTCGACTCTCTCAGAGAATTCCAGAAGACTTGTTTTTCGGAGATATAACGGCGGAGTCGTCCCCGAAGCAGCGGAGTCGTCCCCATGCAAAAAGCGCAAACAAGCGGAGACGTCCCCGTAAAGCGCGGAGACGTCCCCGGAGCGCGGAGTCGTCCCCGAAGCAGCGGAGTCGTCCCCATGCAAAAAGCGCAAATAAGCGGAGACGTCCCCGTAAAGCGCGGAGACGTCCCCGGAGCGCCTGGGACGCGACTGACAACTTTTTCAGGTAGATTTGAATTTCAAACGGTCATATCCTTGTGTCTAACGGCTATATTTGCTTTTTGGGCTATAAAAGGGACCTCTTAAGTGCTTCTCAACAACTTCTCACCAACCCAACACAAGATCATTCAAGAGAGAAGAAAGAAAAAGAGGTTCAAGGGAGTTAGAGCTTTCAAGAGGAGAAATCAAGTGCATTCAAGCTTTCCCATCTGATTTCGAGCTCATCTACTCACTCCCACTTGGCAATCAAAGCTCGCATTCAAGCCAACGTAATCCACATCAGAAGAACCACCATCATCCACGCTTCCAACGGCAAAAAGGGTTCTTCCGATTTTATTGTTTCTCATTGTTATATTTGCTTCTTAAGAGCTTTCAAATCTTTTGGAAAACGTTTGAATATTGAGCTTGTTTCAGTCAAGGGACTTGGAACAAGGGATAGGCGTCCCAAGCCTAAGTTAAAATTGGGGGATTGTAGGGTTCGTTGTTAGCCCGGGGTAAAACAACGAGTTGGGTAGTTCACTCGAAAAACTACCGGATTGTAGGGTTCGTTGTTAGCCCGGGGTAAAACAACGAGTTGGGTAGTTCACTCGAAAAACTACCGGATTGTAGGGTTCGTTGTTAGCCCGGGGTAAAACAACGAGTTGGGTAGTTCACTCGAAAAACTACTGGATTGTAGGGTTCGTTGTTAGCCCGGGGTAAAACAACGAGTTGGGTAGTTCACTCGAAAAACTACCAGATTGTAGGGTTCGTTGTTAGCCCGGTGTAAAACAACGAGTTGGGTAGTGCACTCGCAAAACTACCGGACTGTAATCTGGAGGATTATAGTGAAATTCCCAAGAGGTCTTGGGGAGTGGATGTAGGTGCTGGGGTGCACTGAACCACTATATGTTTGTTGTGTTTGTGATGCTTTTTGTCATTGTCTAACTTGCTCACTTACTTACTTAGATAAATTGCTTGCTTAACTCTTATCCACGCATCCTTTAGTTGCAAGCATATTCAATTTACTTAATCAAGTCTCACTCAATAAATCAAACTGTTGCTAAGTTTAAATTCCACTGTGCATCTATACAACTTAGCATAATTAATTGAAAAGTGTTAGAAGTAGCCTAAAAGTTTTAAAAGACCCAATTCACCCCCCCTCTTGGGTTGTATCCACTGGGCAACAAGACAGAAGATAGGGAGTTCGTGCTCTGAGCGCCGAGTCGACTCCCAGGATTGACGAGTCGACTCGAGTGGACCAAATTCAAAAATAAATCCACGGACTCCATGGGATGAGCCGACTCCGAGAAAGCCAAGTCAGCTCCAGAAGTTGGCGAGTCGACTCTGGGTCAAGACGAGTCGACTCCCAGTCGCGAAGGCAACTTTAATTCAAATCTGGAACAGTTGCCGAGTCGACTCCGGAAAAGTATGAGTCGACTCCCGCTACAAACGAGTCGACTCCTGATCGCGCGAGTCGACTCCAACCCACCAACGGACACATTGTCAGGCTGTGCAGAGTGTGCAGAACGGGCAGAAAAAGGTGTCTAACGGCTAGTTTCCGTGGGGGTTGGTTTAAATAGCCACAGAAGACTGTAGCAAAGCAGAGAACAACCATTCCACTCCAAGTATTCAAGCATTCAATCTCTGCAACCTGTTCTTCAACGAAAAAAGAGGGAAGAGCTGCATTAACTGCATCCACCTGCATCTTCCCAGCAATTAAAGAATCCTCCTCCTGCATTCAAGTCGACTACACATTCAAGAGGAGACCCGAAGTTTAAGAAGCCATTCCTCTTCTCCAACTTAAAAGCGTTTGAGGGCTTCTAAACTCTTTTCAAATTATATTATTTTCCATCTGCTTTTGAGAAGCTTAGTTTTCTATTTGTCTATTTTATTTACAACTTGTATCTGCTTGGTTCAATCGGGGGATTGAATCAAGAGTATTGAGGTTGGTTGGTGAGCCGAGTGTAAAACCAACGTGTGTAAGGGTTCGATTGTGATCCCGGGAAAACAATCGGGGTGGTTCTAGTCGGTGAGCCTGGGAAAACCGACCGAGTTCGTTGTGAGCTCGTAAAATAACAAGTTTGGTTGTGAGCTTGGAAAACAACCGGCTGTAATCCAAGGGGATTATAGTGAATTCCCAAGTGAGACTTGGGGAGTGGACGTAGGAGCAAGGGTTAGCTCCGAACCACTATAAAACTTGGTGTTTGTGATTGATTGTCTCTCTTCTTCTTCCTCTCATATCACTCACAGCACATAGCATTTAATTAAACAACTTGCAATAGTTTTAATTAGTCC
Source organism: Phoenix dactylifera (assembly GCF_009389715.1). Classification (NCBI taxonomy): domain Eukaryota; kingdom Viridiplantae; phylum Streptophyta; class Magnoliopsida; order Arecales; family Arecaceae; genus Phoenix; species Phoenix dactylifera. The sequence goes on along the minus strand of NW_024067898.1, from coordinate 318,597 downwards.
TTCACAACGTTTTAAATAGCTAAATTATTTTAAAACCCAATTCACCCCCCCTCTTGGGTTGTCTATCTGGGCAACAAGTGGTATCAGAGCCTAAACTCTTCCACCCAAGAGTAAAAGATCGAAATGACAACTCCATTTGGATCTTCTCACATTGAGGGTCAGTCCACCCAAAGACCCCCATTCTTTAATGGATCCGACTACTCATATTGGAAGGCTAGGATGAGAATATTCATCCAAGCCCAAGACTATGAGATGTGGACCATTATAGTAAATGGCCCATACATCCCATCCATATATGTAGAAGGTGTCACGGTACCCAAACTAGAAAAGGATTGGGATGAACATGACATGAGAAAGGCACAACTAAATTCTAAAGCTATGAATGTGCTTTATTGTGCCTTAGATAGAAATGAATTCAATAGGGTCTCAACTTGCAATTCTGCAAGAGAGATTTGGGACAGACTTGAAGTGACCCATGAGGGCACGAATCAAGTCAAAGAATCCAAAATAAATATTTTGGTTCATAAATATGAACTATTTAAAATGGATTCTAATGAAACAATCACATGCATGTTCACTAGGTTTACTGATATTGTCAATGGCCTAAAAAGCCTTGGCAAGAACTATACTAACAGTGAGCTTGTCAGGAAAATCCTTCGGTGTCTACCAAGGTCATGGGAAGCTAAAGTGACGGCAATCCAAGAAGCCAAGGACTTGAACAAGTTACCACTTGAGGAGCTTCTTGGATCCCTAATGACGCACGAGCTAACCATGAAACAACACAACGAGGAAGAGTCCTCCCATAAGAAAAAGGTAATAGCTCTAAAATCTACTTCATCTAACAAGGACTTATCTTGCAGTAGCAGCATTGAAGAAGAAGAACATGAGGAAGATGATGGTGAGGCACTTCTTGTGCGCAAATTTAGAAAATTCATCAACCACAAGAAGTCCTATCATCAAAGGAGAGGCCCCTCAAATTCCTACCGCAAGGACAAAGGTAAAAAAAGGGAAAATGAGGGGATTGGGTGTTACGAATGCAAGAAGTCGGGTCACATAAGAGCTGAGTGCCCTTTACTGAAGAAGAGGAGCAAGTACAAGAAGAAGAAGGCTCTTGTCACGACACTATCCGACTCGGACTCATCATCCTCTTCATCGGATGAGGAACAAGAGGAAAAGGCCAATTTCTGCTTCATGGCCAATGGAAATGAGGTAACGCTCGAATCGCCTTTAGATTTTACTTTTGATGAGCTTTATGATGCTTTTAATGAACTAATGATTGAATATAAGGCTATAAATGTTAAAAACAGAGAATTAAAAGTAACTAACCAAACTTATATCTGTAAGTATGATTCATTAGTTAAGGATAAGGATTTAATCACCAAAGAAAATATAGACCTTAAGACAAGCAACCAACTTTTAACTCAAAAGACTAATACCTTAACTAAGGATAATGAAAAACTGACTAAGAAACTTTCAGAACTTAAAAACCATAAACAAATCTTAAACAAGGATCTCACAAAAGAACTAAATGATCTAAAGGCAGAAAATCAAACACTAACCAAAGAACTTAACAAATACAAACCTTTGGTTGAAAAATTTACATGTAGTTCTGAAAAGTTAAATATGATACTCAATAGTCAACGAGCAGTATTTAATAAAGCGGGTTTAGGGTATAAACCAAGAAATAAACAAAAACTTCTTAGTAACTTCTTTGTTAAAGCTGGAGAAAGTAAAACTAAGAAAATAACCTGCTTTTGTTGTGGAACTATAGGTCATAAAGCAAATGTGTGTAATTTTAGGAAAGGTAAAACAAAAAGAAAAATTAAAAAGGTATGGGTTCCAAAAGGAACCAACATGACTAACCATGAAGGACCCAAGAAAACTTGGGTACCTAAAATTATATAATCTGCTTGTGTAGGAGTGTCTTGCAGCCAAGGTCAACAAAAACTGCTGGTATTTGGATAGTGGCTGCTCAAGGCACATGACGGGTGACAAGGATCAATTTTTCACCCTTGAAGCTAAGAAGGGAGGTGCTGTGACTTTTGGAGACAACAACCAAGGTCACATCATTGGTATTGGTAAAGTTCAAATCACCCCTTCTACTTTTATTGATAATGTTAGATATGTTGATGGTCTAAAGCATAACTTATTAAGCATTAGTCAACTATGTGATAAAGGGTATGATGTTATGTTTAAACCATCACTATGCATTATAACAAACCCTAATGACAATAGTTTAGTTTTTAAAGGAATTAGACGTGGAAATGTATATGTTGTAGACCTTGAAGATCTTGCAAAACATAACCAATGTTTAGTTGTTAATGAAACTAAAGATAATGATGCTAGTTGGTTATGGCACTGCAAGTTAGGTCATGCAAGCATGGACACAATAACTAAACTAGTTAAAAGAGATTCCGTGATAGGTTTGCCAAAATTAAAATTTGAAAAGAACAAAATATGTGAAGCATGTCAATTTGGCAAACAATCTAGGAACTCATTTAAATCCATAAAATGTGTCTCTACCTCTAGGCCTCTAGAATTATTACACATGGACCTATTCGGACCAACTAGAACAACAAGCTTAGGTGGAAATAAATATGGTCTAGTTATTGTAGATGATTATTCTAGGTACACATGGGTCATGTTCCTAGCACATAAGGATCAAGCATTTTCTGTTTTTAAGAAATTCCATAAAGAAGTAACCAATGCTAGAGATACCTCTGTAATAGCTATTAGAAGTGACCATGGTACCGAATTCGAAAATCTGTCATTTGATGAGTTTTGTAGTAAAAAGGGGATAACCCATAATTTTTCTGCACCTAGGACACCACAACAAAATGGAGTTGTGGAAAGGAAAAATAGAACTCTAGAGAAAATGGCTAGAACTATGTTATGTGAAAGTAACCTCCCTAAGTACTTTTTGGGAGAAGCCATTAATACCTCTTGTCATATATTAAATAGAGTTCTATTGAGACCCATCATAAAGAAAACACCTTATGAACTTTGGAAAAACAGAAAACCAAAAGTCAATTACTTTCATGTTTTTGGATGTAGGTGTTTTGTTCATAATAATGGAAAAGATAATCTAGGTAAATTTGACTCTAAATCTGATGAGGGAATATTCTTAGGTTACTCTACAACTAGTAAAGCCTATAGAGTCTTTAATAAAAGAACGTTAGTTATAGAAGAATCTATACATGTTGTATTTGATGACTCTAGTGATTTTTCCTCTAGTAAGAAAGTTAATTTTGATGATGATGTTGAAATTCTTGAAGAAAAGATAGATGAAATGGCATTACAAGATGATAATCAAAAGTTGAGTGAAGGAGCATCATCAAGCCAAGAGGCTATTGTGGATCATGGGCTAACTAAAGCTTGGAGGTATGCTCACGGGCATCCTAAGGAACTAATTCTAGATGATCCATCTCAACCGGTTAGGACTAGAGCATCCCTTAGAAATTTAAATAACCATCTAGCTTTTGTCTCACACTTTGAGCCCAAACATAGAGAAGAAGCCGAAAATGATGTAAATTGGATAAATGCAATGCAAGAAGAATTAAACCAATTTACTAGAAATAAGGTATGGAATCTAGTAGAGAGACCTTCTGAATATCCAATTATAGGTACTAAATGGATTTATAAAAATAAACTTGATGAAAATGGAATTGTTATAAGGAATAAGGCTAGACTAGTAGCAAAGGGTTATAATCAAGAAGAAGGTATAGATTTTGATGAAACCTTTGCTCCAGTAGCTAGACTTGAGGCCATTAGATTATTATTAGCGTATGCATGCTCTAAGGACTTCAAACTATTTCAAATGGATGTAAAAAGTGCATTTTTAAATGGGTATATTAATGAGGAGGTATATGTAGAACAACCTCCTGGTTTTGAAAATCATCAATACCCTAATCATGTATATAAACTGAACAAAGCACTTATGGTTTAAAACAAGCACCTAGAGTATGGTATGAGAGGCTTAGCAAATTCCTATTAGAACATAAATTCTCTAGGGAAAATGTAGATACAACACTGTTTCTGAAAAAGCAAAACAAAGATATGTTATTAGTACAGATTTATGTTGATGATCATTTTCAGTGCTACTAACAATCGCCTCTGCGAAGAATTTGCTGATTTAATGCAGAGTGAATTTGAGATGAGCATGATGGGAGAGCTGAACTACTTCCTCGGGCTTCAAATCAAACAGTCTGAAGGAGGCATCTTCATCAATCAAGCCAAATATATCAAGGAGATGCTCAAGAAGTTTGATATGGAGGGAAACAAATCAATCAGCACCCCCATGAGCTCATCATGCAAATTAGACCAAGATGAATCAGGTAAATCTGTAGATCAGAAACTGTATAGAGGTATGATAGGATCCTTATTGTATCTTACTGCAAGTAGACCTGATATTATGTTTAGCGTTTGCATGTGTGCTAGATATCAGGCTAATCCTAAAGAATCACATCTAGTTGCAGTTAAGAGAATTTTTAAATACTTAATAGGAACTAAGAATATAGGATTATGGTACTCTAAAGAATCTAGCCTAAACTTAATAGGATACACAGATTCAGACTTCGCTGGATGTAAGCTTGATAGAAAAAGTACCAGCGGGTCTTGTCAATTTCTAGGAGAAAACCTTATCTCATGGTTTAGCAAGAAACAAAACTCGGTTGCATTGTCTACTGCTGAAGCTGAATATGTTGCAGCCGGGAGTTGTTGTGCTCAAATCTTGTGGATTAAACAACAACTAGAAGATTATGGCATTAAACAAGATAAAATTCCCATTAATTGTGATAATACAAGTGCCATTAATCTAACTAAAAATCCAATTCAGCATTCAAGAACTGAACACATTGAGATAAGACATCACTTCATAAGAGATCATGTATTGAATGGTGATGTGACACTCCAATTTGTTTGTACTAATGATCAATTAGCAGATATTTTTACAAAACTCCTAAGTGAAGAGAGGTTTAGTGTGCTTAGGAGGGGATTAGGAGTGATTGATCCATCCTAGTGGTAGTTTCCACTAGATTCATTGATTTTGATGATTAGATTGTGGTTAAAATAGAGTTTCTTTTCACTGATCATCAAATCAGATCATACTTTAGTGTTTTTCCCTCATTTCGCATGAATGTAGCATGATTTTTAGGTGCGTGCCAAAGTTAGAGACGACTCGAGTAAGTTTCAGAGTCGGCTCCTGAGGGAGAGTCGACTCGCGCATTTGCGGAAGTCGACTCGCAGAGATGGTAGCTGAGGGGGAGTCGACTCACATATAGTCGGGAGTCGACTCGAGGTCTACAGGCGCATAAGGAGAGTCGACTCGCGCATATTCTGGAGTCGACTCGAGGTCGAGTCGACTCGCGACTCAGTGGAGTCGACTCGCAGTCGGGATCCGACTTTTTAACCCTAACTTTGTCGTTTCGAAAACACTTCTTTCTCAAGCCGCCACTGTTCACAAGCCCTAGAGCCGACTCCTAGGTCGTCCCCAAGGCTTTTTCCGTCGACCCTTCACCGTCCCCTAGGGTTTTCCTCCCTTTCTAGGTCGTCCCCGGTCGTCCCCAAGACTTTCCCGTCGGTTCTTCACCGTTCATTAGGTTTTCCTCCCATTTTAGGTCATTATGCCGCGTAAGACCGTAGTCCGGAAGAGGTCCCGACCCGAGGCCGGTCCCGAGCGGCGCTCCAAGGCTCGGCACGATCCCGCGAGGCCACAACCTCCGGCTCGTTCCCCGCCTAGGGCGGTTCCCGCGAGGCCATTAGCCGGGAAGGCCGTCACCACCGGGAGATATGTCGACTTCGACTATCTCTCCCGGGAAGGGTTCACTATAGGTGATAGACTCAGGGCCCAGGGCTTAGAGTACTTCCTCACCTTAGGTCTCCCCACATATCCAGGGCTCATTAGAGAGTTCTACGGTACCGTCCATCGGGGAGATGGGGGTATCGAGGGCACAGTAGCCGGTGTCCCTCTGTTCGTTACGGAGGATCTTATTGCCCACATCCTCCACCTTCCACTAGTAGGGGTGGCTCCCTCACACCCTGAGGACAGGGTTGAGGCCCTTACGGCCGTTCTAGGGCATCCACCCCAGTCACCCATAGACGAGGTATCCGCTAGCTCACTACCGATTGAGATGCGGATCCTCTTGAGTATATTGTCTAGGTCCATCTTCCCTAAGACCGGGAGATTTGACTTTGTATCTGAGAGAGACCTAGCTCTCATGTTCTATATGCTTCATGACACCCCAATCAACTTCCCCAAACTCATATATCGATATATGTGTGAGCCACTAGACAGACCTAGGCTCACCCTACCCTACGGCATGGTCTTCACATTAATATTATTTAGGGAGTACGAGATTCCTATCCCTGAGGGGGAACCCTTTCGCGCATTGCGATGGACTGATCGCACGCGTGCAGGGACCCTACACAGGATGGGGTTTCGGAAGAGAGAGGGGATTTGGGTTAGGAAGTCATCCATCACCACACAGACCACCAGACCTTCCCCCAGTCCTGAGCCCGATTCTGACTTTCCTGACGTACCAGACTTTCCACCCACTTCTGCTCCTACCACTTCCGCCGGACCCTCCTCCTCGGCTCCACCACCCATGGAGGTCCGTATTGATCCTGAGCAGCTCCGGGAGCTGCGGCAGGAGATAGTCCGAGATCTGAGGGATGAGTTGCTTTGGGAGCTCCGAGGTTCGATGCCTACTCCCTCTCCTGCGCCCACATCTTCCGCGTTGGTTCCTTCCCTGACAGCCGTGACTGACATGACGGCTGAGGTGCGGCAAGAGATATACAACATGAGGACCTTGATGCAGGCCCAGTTCCATAGCATGGGTGAGGTCACGAGCACCACTCGACAGATGCGGGATGACATCGGCCGTGACATGTCCACCACTACCGCGGGGGCCGAGCGCTTGTCGAATGTGCTCATCGACAAGCTGGACGAACTGCAGAAGTCGGTGCTCGAGCTGGATACGACACAGAGCAGGGCCATCCAGGCCATCATTCGCCAGCTCGAGAACGTCACCAATGCGGTCCAATCACTCGTGGAGCGCATGCCTCGAGGAGACACATCCTCGAGAGGAGGAGCCACATCCTCGAGAGGAGGAGATACATCCTCGAGAGGAGGAGCTACATCCTCGAGGAGACCATAGCTACTTTTTGTGTTTTGTTTTGACATGTATTGTTTTGCATTACTTATTGTATTCTGAAATGTACTTACATACAAATTAATACAATGAGTAGCCGCATTTTTCTTCAATACTGTGCCTTTTGATCTATGTTTGATTGTGTGTTCTGATTACCTCCTTTTTGATATGATGACAAAAAGGGGGAGAAATATGTATAAAATATGTAAAAGGGGGAGAAATATGCATAAAATATGTAAAAGGAATCAATGGAAATCAATAAAAAGATAAACTCTTAAAACACACAAATTTGTTCTAAGTGGATTCGGTACCTCGAGGCTCATTATCTCTCTTTTGGGGCTCCTAATGGAGTAATCTCCAGAATCTATTCAAGGGATATTCAGAGATTAGCTGAATCCTACTCAAGAACAAATTGACAGATTTTCCCTCTAAAAACCAAAATTTCAGTTCAAAAACTTCAAAGCATTAAAAGAAAATTCAAAGAATCAAAACAAAGTAGAATGCATATGTTGAGGGGGAGAATCTGAAATTTTAACAAAGCTAAATCATTAAAGATATATAAGCCAAACAATTGATTGCATAATATGAAGGCTTATATAATTCCAAATGAAAGGGGGAGTTTTAACTCCGAAATTTACTGTTTCACTCCTTTCAAGCTTGGATAAATTGAATTACCAGACATTTGAATTCATTTATGGATTTTATTTCATTGTTTATTGTGCAATTCACTTTACATATACTCAATGTTTTGTCATCATCAAAAAGGGGGAGATTGTGGAGTGATTGATTAAAACCCTATTTGATTTTGATGAGCTCAAAGCATTTGAGTATATTTCTTGTTTACTAATGAATTCAATTAAGTGTTTTCAGTGAAAATCTTCTCTAAGTGTCTCTAGACTTGGTTCATAGTATTTTGGATAAGTTAAGAAGTCAGCTTGAACCAAAGTCTGAGACTCGAGTCGACTCCAGAGTATCACGAGTCGACTCCAAGCGTATCAAGTTCACTGGCACAGGCTCGAGTCGACTCCGGATCGGTACGAGTCGACTCCGACTGAGAACAGACAGACGAACAGAAAGCTTCAATTCAAAACCTGTCAGCGAGTCGACTCCCGAAGTGCGCGAGTCGACTCCAATGTTTACCGAGTCGACTCCGGAGAAGTATGAGTCGACTCCAAGGAGTCACAGGCAGAAAAGTCAGAGAGCAGTTTTCGGGTCTGAGATTCGAGTTGACTCCAGTGGAACGCGAGTCGACTCCAATGGTTGGCAAGTCGACTCCAAAGAAAGTGAGAGTCGACTCTCAGAGGAACACAAGAAAAAAGACAGAAAGCATTTTTCGGACTCTGAGATTCGAGTCGACTCCCACAATACGCGAGTCGACTCCGAGACTCCGCGACCACAAAGAAGACAGAAGAACAAGTTACTGCCTCTGAGATTCGAGTCGACTCCCAGACAGCTAGAGTCGACTCCAAGGCAGCTTCACATCAAAAAGGCAGAAGACCAAGTTTCGGAAACTGAGAGCCGAGTCGACTCCGAGGAAGTTCGAGTCGACTCCAAGACTGGACGAGCCAAAAAGATAGAAGATAGGGAGTTCGGGCTCTGAGCGCCGAGTCGACTCCCAGGATTGACGAGTCGACTCGAGTGGACCAAATTCAAAAATAAATCCACGGACTCCATGGGATGAGCCGACTCCGAGAAAGCCAAGTCAGCTCCAGAAGTTGGTGAGTCGACTCTGGGTCAAGACGAGTCGACTTCCAGTCGCGAAGGCAACTTTAATTCAAATCTGGAACAGTTGCCGAGTCGACTCCGGAAAAGTATGAGTCGACTGCCGCTACAGACGAGTCGACTCCTGATCGCGCGAGTCGACTCCAACCCACCAACGGACACATTGTCAGGCTGTGCAGAGTGTGCAGAACGGGCAGAAAAAGGTGTCTAACGGCTAGTTTCCGTGGGGGTTGGTTTAAATAGCCACAGAAGACTGTAGCAAAGCAGAGAACAACCATTCCACTCCAAGTATTCAAGCATTCAATCTCTGCAACCTGTTCTTCAACGAAAAAAGAGGGAAGAGCTGCATTAACTGCATCCACCTACATCTTCCCAGCAATTAAAGAATCCTCCTCCTGCATTCAAGTCGACTACACATTCAAGAGGAGACCCGAAGTTTAAGAAGCCATTCCTCTTCTCCAACTTAAAAGCGTTTGAGGGCTTCTAAACTCTTTTCAGATTATATTATTTTCCATCTGCTTTTGAGAAGCTTAGTTTTCTGTTTGTCTATTTTATTTACAACTTGTATCTGCTTGGTTCAATTGGGGGATTGAATCAAGGGTATTGAGGTTGGTTGGTGAGCCGAGTGTAAAACCAACGTGTGTAAGGGTTCGATTGTGATCCCGGGAAAACAATCGGGGTGGTTCTAGTCGGTGAGCCTGGGAAAACCGACCGAGTTCGTTGTGAGCTCGTAAAACAACAAGTTTGGTTGTGAGCTTGGAAAACAACCGGCTGTAATCCAAGGGGGTTATAGTGAATTCCCAAGTGAGACTTGGGGAGTGGACGTAGGAGCAAGGGTTAGCTCCGAACCACTATAAAACTTGGTGTTTGTGATTGATTGTCTCTCTTCTTCTTCCTCTCATATCACTCACAGCACATAGCATTTAATTAAACAACTTGCAATAGTTTTAATTAGTCCTTCACAACGTTTTAAATAGCTAAATTATTTTAAAACCCAATTCACCCCCCCTCTTGGGTTGTCTATCTGGGCAACACCTCCATCTCTTATAAATAAGGAGGTGCCTTGGGGTTCTAAAGATCATCCAAGAAAAAGCCTCTCTGTTGCCCAGAGATGGTCACCCAAGAGGGGGGGTGAATTGGGTGTTTTAAAACTTTTCGCCTAATTAAAAATAAAACACACAAATGTATGAACTAAAGTAAAGAAAGAGGAATGAGAAAGGTCAATCGCAAACACAAGGTTTTATAGTGGTTCGGAGCTTCCACTGCTCCTACATCCACTCCCCAAAGCACCTTTGGGAATTTCCACTATAATCCAAGATTACAGTCCGGTAGTTTTGCGAGTGCACTACCCAACTCGTTGTTTTACACCGGGCTAACAACAAATCCTATAACCCCCAATTTCACTTAGGCTTGGGACGCCTTTCCCTTGTTCCAAGTCCCTTAACTGGAACAAGCACCACAATGAAAGGTTTTACAAAGGATTGAAAAGCTCTAAATAAGCAGATATGACAATGATAAACAATAGAACCCGAAAGAATTCTTTTGCCGTTGGAAGCGTGGGAAATGATGATTCTTCCGATGTGGATCGCGTAGGCTTGAGTATGAGCTTTGAATCCCGAGCGGAAGAGAGTGGTTGAGCTTGAAATCACTTGGGAAGCTTGAAAGCACTTGATTTCTTCACTTGAATGCACTCACTCCCTTGAACTTCTCTCTCTTGCTTCTCTCTTAAATGATCTAGCTTTTGGTTGGTAAAGAGTTGTTGAGAAGCACTTAAGAGGTCCCTTTTATAGCCCAAAAAGCAAATATAGCCGTTGGAGATAAAGTAAAAGAGATTTGAAATTCAAACCAAACCTGCAAAAGTTGTCAGTCGCGTCCCAGGCGCTCCGGAGACGTCTCCGCTTCAACGCGAGACGTCTCGGCTGTATAAATTTACTTTTCACTTTGTTTGGGGTCAACTCGGCACTTTACGGGGACGACTCTGGAATTGTATCGTTTGAATCCTTGTTTTTCTGTTTTTCTGAGAGGGTCGTCTCTGTACTTTACGGGGACGTCTCGGCTTGTTTGCACTTTTTGCATGGGGACGACTCCGCTGCCTTGGGGACGACTCCGCTGTTATAACTCCGAAAAACATGTCTTCTGGAATTCTCTGAGAGAGTCGACTCTGCTCTTTCAGGGGACGTCTCCGCTGCCTTATCACCGAAAATGACATCCTCTGGAAAACCCTGAGAGAGCCGACTCCGCTACCTCGGGGACGACTCGGGAAGTCTGCATTTTACTTGCGGGGACGACTCCGCGTACGGTGGGGACGTCTCACGCATATCTCTTGAAAACTGCCTTTCTGCCGCCACTGAGAGAGTCGACTCCGCTACTGAGAGAGTCGACTCCGCTATCGCGGGGACGACTCGGCAGGTGCCGGGGACGTCTCCAGACGTGCCAGTTCTTCCTGTTTGTGCCAGAGACGTCTCTGAGACAACCCGGAGACGTCTCGGCTGTCCCTGATCTTTTTCTTTCATCTCAAAAATTCTTCAATAAGTCCTTAAAAAATCATGGGAACTTGCCTAGACATTTTTTAACAATATTCTTAATAAAATACATAAAATCCTCAATTAAATTGTTAAGATAAATGGAATTATACTCTAGTGTTTTGTATTCATCAAAATCCATTAGGGGGTCAACAATCTCCCCCTTTTTGATGATGACAAAACACTGAGTATATGCAAAATTCGAATTTTAAACATATACACAGTATTTGATCAGATGTACAAGCATAATGTTTTGATTAGAGCTAGATACAGTGTGCATAATTCAGAATTGTCAATTTTCAGTTCTATCATTATGCATAAGATTGATCTTTATAGCTCTTAAGCAATTTTAGCATATCAACTAAATTTGAATTAAGTTAAAATTTGAAAGCTAAGTTCTTTTTGACTCCCCCTTTCTTTTCCAGAAGGGCAATTATCTAAAAGCCAATATTTTTCAATTTTATCTTTTCTAATTCAACTTTGGAGTATGAATTTCGTATTTTGCATTCCAATGTATCCAATATCGATATTGGTTCTACTCTTGGTTCTACTCCCCCTTCTATATATCTACTCCCCCTTTTTGTCATCAACAATGAAGGGGACAAATTATCCTTCTATGAACTACTCAAGGAGATTCAAGTTGTGCTCCCCTGTCCAAGTTATTTCTATTAAAGAATTTTAGTCATTCATATCACTCCCCCTTTGTTTTGGAATTCATTTCAGACTCCTCTTTTTGTTTAACATAGTTATCACAAGATGTGCTCCCCCTGTGTCATATGCATGGATAAGTTGTGTTGAATTTGAATACTTAAGGTATGTTATGAGATTTTTATGGCACATCACAAGAAACACATACACAGTCACAGAATCACATACACAGTAGCACATACACAAGGTTTCAAAAGAAATTGTATTCATGTATCATTGTAAACCTTTGAAGTCAGTACATAGTTAAAAGAAGAAATCATTACAAGTATTGATTTCTACTACAAAAAGTGTTTCAAAATAGCCTAGGGTATACAAAAAGAAGATCCCTAGATGTCTACAAAAAGTCCCTTATCGGCGACGTTGCTCATAAGCCCTACAAGCTGCATCTATAAATGCATTGATTGAATCCATTAGGGTCTTGAACTGATCTCCCTGTGACTTATGGAAGGCTGCCACGAGTGCTTCAAATTCTATGGTTGCCATTTCAATTCTTCCTCTAAGTTGGGCAACCAAGGTGCCCACATTTCCTCCTGGGCTTGTCAACTCTTTAAGACTCTTTGAAATGGTCTTCAAGCTGTCCTTTAGCTCAATTGATCTGATTGTTTGGGTGGCACCCACACCAACTTTTCTTTGCGTTGTAGCTTCAATTTGAGCTCTAATTTCCTTCAGCTCTTGTAGAAGCCCTTCATGTGAAGCTCTGATGGGGGCCAACTCAGTAGAGATCATGGATCTCATTTCCTCCCTCATCTGCTGGCAAATGACAGATGCTAAGGTACGCATCTGGTCTTCTGATAGGAAGGAGGGCCCACTGACTGGAGGAGGTGGTGGCATGGATGTGGAAGGTCCAGCTGAGCTGGAGGGTATATCAGGAAAATCCATGTGGCTGGGTGGAGGAGAGTGGTGGTCAGACTCCTGATGTGGGATCTCAGGCTCAGGGTTTGAGCTTTTCTTTTTGGTACCTTGACCCAAGACCCATCTACCTTTTGAAACTCCATTCTTCGCATTGTGCCCTCATTATAGTAGTCGGTGTTTCTCAAGGGTTTTGCAGGTTCATTTTCGGAAATGTGAACCTTAAAGTGTTTAAATACTAGGGTAAATATCATGCCATAGGGTATACTAAACCTAGAATACCTATGACATAGAGCAATGTAGTTTAACATGAGTCTAGGGAGGTTTAGAGGAATCCCTAGTAGGATATGGTGCATGATAACTAAATCTCGCTCCGAAACAAAATCGAAGCGACCGGTTTTAGGAAACAAGACCCGGTTGACAATACTTAAAAGTAATCTCATCTCGGCATTTAGGTCTTGTGAGTTCACTACATCAAGAGGGCCGCAGTCCTCTCGTCCTAAAAGTAAGTTTAGGGCTATTTCCCTTTGGGGATGTGAGGTTGGAGCCTCACCATCCTTAGGGATTTGCAAAACAGTGGATAAGATGTCCTCATTAATTTCTACTAATGTCCCCCGGACATATGCAGTGTACCCTAAGTCCCCTAAAGCCATATTACTAAACATTTCTCTAACAAGGCCGGGGTAGGTCGAGGTGTTGAGGGTACAAAGGTGCTCCCACCCTTGGGCTCGGAGTCTCTCTCCAATAGAGAACCCCTCATTATCTAGAAAATGAAAATCTATGTACCTCCCGGTTGTCACTGTGCGATTTGCACAGGAAATGGTTGTGGTCGGCGGAGCAACCGGAGGAGACGGCGCGAAAGGATCTTCCCTCCATTCCTCACCGTCGGCTGCTGCCCTAGGACGCCTCCCACCAGTCCTCCTAGCTCTTTTGGGTGCCATTGAATGGAAATCCTAGGGAAATGAGGAGAAAGAGGCTAGGGTTTGTGTTGGAGAAAAATGGAGGCTAGGGTTTTTTGTTTTTGTCGGGGATGAAAGGGAAAGCTCGGGTCGGCTCGAGCTGTTTCGACCTATTTTAAAAACCCTCGTTCGGTCCCCGAGACGTCTCCGCGACTAAGGCGAGACGTCTCGCCTGGGGGGACGTCTCTGCGATTTGCCAGAGACGTCTCCGGCACTGAAAAATTTCAGACTGAATTCTGTCTTTTCCCAATTTTTTATTTAATCACCCTAATCAACATGATTTCTTTTGATAAACACAGAGTGAATTTGTTTGTGATCCTCCCCCTTAATAATACATCCTATAATAATTTGATAATGATTTTTGAATTATTAATATTGAAATGAGGGATGTTTGACCAAATTTCGAATACCTATGAAATAGGCTCTGAAAATATCTCCATGAAGAGTCCAAGGGAGGGTAACCATCCTCCGGAAAGTCAAACAGTTCGTCATTTAGCTTAGATGAATTCATGCTTTCACTTATGTTTACCTTGAGGTGGATTACTAGTTTGAGTAGCAAAGCAATGCAATACAAGTTCAATTTATTTGCTAGGATCATACAAGCTCAAAGCATTCCTTAAGAAGTTGAATCTATCTTTACAAAGGGGCTTTGTAAAGATATCGGCCAATTGATTTTCAGTACATACATATTCAATCATCACATCATTTTTCAGCACATGATCCCTAATAAAATGATGCCTAATCTCTATATGCTTTGACTTAGAGTGTTGGACAGGATTTTTTGTTAAATTAATTGCACTTGTATTATCACATTTAATTGGTATATTATCTATTTTGATACCGAAGTCTTCAAGTTGTTGCTTAATCCAAAGAACTTGGGCACAACAGCTTCCAGCTGCAATGTACTCAGCCTCAGCTGTGGATAAGGCAACTGAATTTTGTTTCTTGCTAAACCAGGAAACCAAATTAGCACCTAAGAATTGACATGTGCCACTTGTGCTTTTTCTGTCGAGTTTGCACCCGGCAAAATCAGCATCGGAATAAGCAATTAAATTTATGTCAGATTGTTTAGAATACCATAAGCCTACATTAGATGTCCCTACCAGATATATAAAAATTCTTTTAACAGCTTGCAAGTGTGATTTCTTAGGACATGCTTGGTATCTAGCACACATACAAATACTGAATAATATATCTGGTCTACTAGCAGTAAGGTAAAGTAATGAGCCTATCATACCTCTGTACAATTTGCAGTCTATATTTTTACCTTTTTCATCTTTGTCAAGCTTGCAACTTGAGCCCATGGGTGTGCTGATTTCCTTTGCATCCTTCATCTTGAATTTTTCCAACATTTCCTTGATGTATTTGAACTGACTGATGAAGATGCCTTCCTCTGATTGTTTTATTTGTAGCCCAAGGAAGAAGTTGAGCTCACCCATCATGCTCATTTCAAATTCTCCCTGCATAAGCTTGGCAAACTCTTGACAAAGACTATCGTTAGTAGCACCAAAAATTATATCATCCACATAAATTTGCACAAGCAATAAGTCATTTCCTTTTCTTTTAATGAAGAGGGTTTTGTCTACATTTCCTCTCTTAAATTTATTTTCAATTAGGAAATTACTTAATCTTTCATACCATGCCCTAGGAGCTTGCTTAAGTCCATACAATGCTTTATGCAATTTATAAACGTAATCTGGATGTAAGTAGTTTTCAAAGCCTGAAGGTTGTCCTACATAAATTTCCTCCATTATATAACCATTTAAAAATGCACTTTTTACATCCATTTGATAGAGTTTAAAATCCATGAAGCATGCATATGCCCAAAGTAGTCTAATAGCTTCTAATCTAGCAACAGGAGCAAAAGTTTCATCAAAGTCTATTCCTTCCTCCTGATTATAACCTTTGGCAACTAGTCTAGCTTTGTTTCTTATGACTATTCCATCTTCATCTAGTTTATTTCTATACACCCACTTGGTGCCTATAATTGTAACATTAGGGGGTCTTTTCATTAGAGTCCAAACTTCATTTCTTTCAAATTGGTTTAATTCCTCTTGCATAGCATTCATCCAATTATCATCTTTTTCGGCTTCTTCTAGTGATTTAGGTTCTATTTGTGATACGAAAGCAAGATAATTACTGGTATTTCTTAGAGAGGATCTTGTCCTTACCCCTTGCGAAGGATCACCAAGGATTAGATCCCTTGAATGACCATGTGCATACCTCCATTCCTTAGGAAGATCTTGATTTCTTGATGGAGGTTGATCTTCTTCATCTTGCTAAATTGTATCTTCTTTGATCTCATCCTCATGTTGTTTGTCTTGTATGAAGAATTCCTTCATTCAGTCTTCAAGTATACCTGCATCACCATCTTCTTCTTTTCTAGAAGAATCTCCGTTAGCTTCATCAAAAACAACATGAATGGATTCTTCAACAACAAGAGTTCTCTTGTTGAAGACCCTGTATGCTCTACTAGATGAGGAATAACCTAAGAAGATCCCCTCATCTGATTTAGCACTAAATTTGCTTAGATTGTCCTTTCCATTATTTAAAATAAAGCATCGACAACCGAAAACATGAAAATAGCTTATATTTGGTTTCTTACCTTTTATTAACTCATAAGGTGTTTTCTTCAAGATGGATCTAACTAATGCACGGTTTAAAATGTGACATGAAGTATTTATTGCTTCAGCCCAAAAATATTTTGGTAGATCCGATTCGCACAACATGGTATGAGCCATATCTGCTAGTGTGCGATTCTTCCTTTCTACCACCCCATTTTGTTGGGGTGTCCTAGGTGCCGAGAAATTGTGATTGATACCATTTTCGTCACAAAACTTTTCAAAGTGCTGATTTTCAAACTCGGTACCATGATCACTCCTAATTGCTTTTAGTTTAAGATTGAGTTCATTCGAAACTCTATTATGAAACTTGATAAAAGCGGGAAAGGACTCATCTTTATGTGCAAGAAATGAAACCCATGTAAAACGTGAAAAATCATCAACAATTACAAGACCAAATTTCTTACCCCCTAGACTAGCAGTTCTAGTGGGTCCAAACAAATCCATGTGGATTAGTTCTAAGGGTTTTGTTGTTGAGACTATGTTTTTAGACTTGAAAGAGCTTCTCGTTTGTTTCCCTAATTGACATGCAGCACAAATTTTGTTCTTTTCAAAATCTATCTTTGGTAGTCCTTTGACCAGATCTTTTGTAATCAATTTAGAAATTAAATCCATGCTAGCATGTCCTAACCTACGATGCCATAACCAACTAGTCTCATTGACTTTGGGACTCATGGCTACAAGACATTGGCCATCCTTCATGGTGAGATCATCAAGATCAACCATGTAAACATTTCCATGCCTATGTCCTGTGAGTATGATCTCATTGTCAATTGGACTACTAATTATGCATAGTGATGATTCAAATGACACTTTAAATCCCTTGTCACAAAATTGACTTATACTTAATAGATTATGTTTTAGTCCATTAACTAACAATACATTGTCAATAAAAGAGGAGGGTGAAATGGAGATTTTACCAACACCAATGATTTGACCTTTAGCATTGTCTCCAAATGTGACTACTCCTCCTTCTTTTGATTTCAAAGTGACGAAGAGACTCTTGTCACCGGTCATATGCCTTGAGCAACCACTATCAAGATACCACATTCTCTTTTTATTTCCGGCTGCAAGGCATACCTGCAAAATGATCATGTGAAGCTCTTAGGTACCCAAGTTTTTTTGGGTCCTTCGTGGTTAGTGTAGTTGGTTCCCTTAGGCACCCATACTTTAGTTATGTTTTTAGCTTTTACAAATGTACTCTTGTTAATTTGGATCTTTCTTTGAATACAAGAGTAGGCTTTATGTCCATTCTTTCCACAATGAAAGCATGTAGGTTTTTCAGTTTTGACATCTTTTGCTTTCACAAAAAAATTCTTTAGATATTTTTGTTGCTTGTTAGTTTTATATCCTAATCCGGCTTTATTAAAAACAGCTCTTTGATTTGAAAGAATAAGATTTAATTTTTCAGAATTTTGTGTGAATTTTTCAACAATTGGTTTGTACTTATGTACCTCATTCTTAAGATTCAAATTTTCTTTAACTAGTTCTTCCTTATCCTTTTTAAGAGATTCAACATTTTGTGCGAGTGAGGTATTATTATCGAGTAGGGATTTTACTTTTAGATTTAATTCCTTAATTAGTGTTTTTGCCTTTTCATTTTCAATGCTAAGTTTTGAATTTTTGATTTCTAGGTCAATAGTGTTAATATTTTTAATGCTCTCCTTTTCAATTAATAGGTTTTCAATATCTTCCTTCAGTTTTTGATTGGAGGCTTTTAATTCTTTATTCTTTGCTCCTAACATACTACAATCACCCATAAGTTCTTGAAAAGCTTCATATAATTCTTCTAAAGTAAAATTTATAGTTGGATTTTGATATACCTCGTCGTCTTCGAACGCCATGAAGCACAAATTGGCGGTCTCTTCCTTCTCTTCCTCGGAAGATGATGTGTCACTATCATCCCATGTTGCCTTCAATGCCTTCTTCTTCTTCTTTCCAAAATACTTCTTTTGTTGAGGGCATTTGAAACGAATGTGTCCCGGTCTCTTGCAATCATAGCATATGATTGGGTCTCTTTCTTTTTCTTTTTCTTTTTCCCAATCATTTCTCCCTCCAAACTTTTTCC